>NW_024080670.1:1707140-1761824 GCF_003009895.1 Hyaena hyaena | reverse complement strand
GGGGGGGGGGGGGGGGGGGTGTTGGCCTGGGTGTGGGTGTGGACCCCAAGACAGGGGCGGCTGGGTCTGTGTCCCGGCTGGGACAGGAAGAGAAATCAAATATATCTTCATGGACTTGTGGCCACTCGTGGTGTGAACCCTCATGGTATCATTCATTCCTTCATTCAATCGGTGACTATTTACTAAGTGCCTCCTTTGTGCCAGGCACTGTACTCAGTAACAAGGCAAAAGGGAAGGACAGTGAACAAGCAAATACTGCATGGCTGATGCAGGAGGGCATCTGGGCAGGGGTATGAGGGAAGGTGGAGCTTACACAGGTGCGCGCGCACACACACACACACACAATGCATCCGTGTGCCCTCACCGTCTGTTCCTGGGTTCCAGCCCTGGGCTCCGGAGCCTCCCTCGTGGGAGTGAGCCAGGCTAAAATTGCAGGGACAAGTGTCCTAGGTGGTGGGAACAGCCTATGGGAAGCCTGCAGTAGGAGTGTGCTGTTCAGAGACTGAAGGAAGCAGGTGTGGCTGGAGCGTGGCCCAAATGGAGAGTGGTGTAGGGAGGTACGGAAGTCACCAGAGGCCTGTGGCACACTGGCCTTGTCTTTGGGGCCCTGGGGAGCCTGCGATGGGTTTTGAATGGCGGCGCAAGAAGACTCGTGTCTGGAAAGGTGACCCGATTCCTGTGAGGGGAGCGGATTTGCAAGGAGAGGGAGGAAGAGCCCAGGGAAAGACCTGGGCAGCCACCCCAAAGTGCAGAGGTCTAGGCTGAATGGATGGGGGCTTGAGAAACGCTTAGGATGTGGCTGGACAGATGTGTTATGTCAACAGAACAGTCATTTGGAAAAGAATCAGTTGTCCCTGGAGACAGAAGGGCGCCGCCGAGGACCGGTGGAGGCAGACCAGATCTCGGCCCTAAGCTGCCCCACTCCCCAGGCAGCACGACCTTGGGCAAGTGGCCTTATGCCCTTGAGTTGTTTGCTCTATGAGCACAACAGGCCCAACAGGCCGGTGACAAGCCTAGCATCTCAGTGGGTCCCCACTGCCGAGCTTTGTCACTCACTCACACCACACACTTCCAAACTCTGCTCTGGGGACCACGCGGAGGGCCCCACACCCGCACTTCAATGCCCTGGCCTGGGAGTGGCCCACCTCCGGCCTCCTTGGGTTTCATTGGCCAGAAAGAATCACGTGCCCATGTATACCCAGAGGGGGCGGGGATCTCACTCCCTAGAGCACAGTGGATTGGCCAGAGAGAGTCACATGCTCATGTCTACCCAGGGGGGCGGGGATCTCACTCCGTAGAGCACAGTGCGGATTGTGGGGGAGGGGACGGCGCAGGGGGCTGATGGGTGGAGGCCCCCGGCCACCCTCACTCCCTCTGCCAGTTCCCTTACTCCGCACTGCCCTCCTCCTCCCATATCCGTGCGCCAACTGTAACCTCATTTACAGAGTCATTTTCTTTGAATCAACTCATTTGTGTGCTTGTTTGCTTTGCCACGCGAGGAGAGGGGCCCTAAGTCAGGAGTGTCTAATTGTTCCTCTGCGCACGGGGGATTTTCCGAGTGTGCCCAGCCATATGCGTGCATATCCAAGGCTGCCCACCCCCCGCACCCCCAGCAAGAGTCCCGTTGTATAAATAATGCATGAGACGCTGTGCTGTATCTTCTGTGGTGAGGCCGTGTGATAGAGCATGGGAGATCCGCGGTGTAATGAAAGTATGCAATACATGCTCCTGTAGCTTCGCCCCCATGCTCTTGGCTTCCTGGAGACGGCAGGAGGCAGAGGGGGAGCCGGCCTGGGGAGAGGTGAGGCGTGGGGGGCAGCAGCTATGAACCCAGGACCTAGGGGGGCCCGGGTGGCTCAGTCCGTTCAGCATCTGACTCTTGATTTCCGCTCAGGTCATGATGTCGTGGTTCGTGGGATTGAGCCCTGCATCCGGCTCTTTGCTGACAGCAGGGAGCCGGCTTGGGATTCTCTCTCCCTCTCTCTCTGCCCTTCCCCTCCTCAAAGTAAACTTAAGTTAAAAAAAAAAAAAAAAAAAAAAGAACCCAGGGCTTGGTGGGGATGGGGCTTCATTGAATCCTGGCTCTGTCACTGGGCAGATACGTGACTTAGAGCAAATATGGTAGAGACTTTGGTGTCCCAGCCAGGTCCCCTGAGTCCCCTTTTCCTGAACCCCATTGTCCATCTGCAGCCAATGGCTGATGAAAGCCCCCCCTCCTGATCTTGGGGTGGGGTCAGCACCGAGGTGTAATCTAGGCTCCAGCACTTCTCACAGGATCAGGCTGAGCCTGGGGTCTCCGCTGAAACCGCACCCTTAGCCTTATAATCCTTCTCTGTCCTGCTTTCTCCATTCCTGCCTGGCTTCTCCTGGAAGCACTTCCTTCATAAAATCACTTGCCCTGAAATCCTTGACACGGTTCACCCTTGGAGAAACCACCAAAAATAGCAAGTGATTCTGCCTGTCTGAGCCTCATTGGCCTCATCTGTAAAATGGACGTAGCTTCCCCCACAACCTGCAGCTAACTTAGGGCCTGGCACACAGTAAGTGCTCACTAAATAAAATCTCTTCTGGTTAGTAGGGAACACACAGCCATGTTGTCAGTGATGTGACTGAGGAATGAAGCGCTGCCCCCGCCCCGGCCGTGGGGGACATCCCCGGTCCCCTGCACGGTGGTAAGGAAGAAGCAGGTTTCGTGCCCCTGGCCCTGGCCCCGTCCCCCAAACCCCTTCCCATCAGTGAAATTCTCATGCTCAGCTCTGTGCTTATAATACAGCTGCCTTGACACTCAGGTCACGGGTTGATGTCTCAGGGGACGGTCAGTTACAAGATGGGGTTTGGCCTCTGACATGGTCACTTCCTGGAGGTGCACATGGGCTCTGATTAGAGTGTGAATGTTTGACTGTGAAGCCATCCTCACCGTGGGGGGATTCGAGGGTCTCTTCGAACAGAGGGCGGAGCTGCTGTGCTGGCAGAGGAAGGAACCTTGAGTGGGGACAACCTGGACTCTCACCCCCATGCCGAGCGGCCGCCTCTGCTGGGGAAGAGCCAAGTGGCTGGGCAGCCCAGGACAAGTCGCATCACCTCTCTGGGCTCCCATGGCCACATCTGCAAAGATGGGGGGGATGCTCTTGCTTGAGAGCAGGGCATGTCGATCCGAAGCAGGTGCCAGGCTCCGAGCTGTCAGCACAGAGCCCAACGCAGGGCTTGAACTCGTGAACCGTGAGATCGTGACCTGAGCTGAAGTCAGACGCTTAATCAATGGAGCTACCAGTCACCCTTGCCTGTATGTAGCTCCTTCTGAGTTCAAGGCAGATGACTTTGCAATTCTGCGAGGTGGTTAAAATAGAGAGAGAGAGAGACAGAGAGACAGAGAGAGACAAAGGAAGCTGGTCAGCTTCCCGCCTCCTGTGGTTCTGGGGGTGGACATCTCAGGCTGACTTATGGACACCTCACTGCATCCTGACAATGGTACCACTGGCCCATGTGGGCGGGTCTGCCCCCTAGCGGGAAGGGCTTTCCAGCAACGCCTCATTCAACCCCCCAGGGAGCCATCGCGTCCCTGGCACCCAGCAGGAAAGGCCATCCAGCCTGTGAGCAGAGGGGACCCGAGCCGTCTAATGCTGAGCAGAACACTGGGCTGTTGTGCCCTCTCGAAACAGCCTCCCCCCTCCATTATCCCCAGAGCCGCAGGCTCACCCTGGGGTTTTCCAAGACTCTGTCCCAGCTCAGGAGGGTGTGTGGGACCCAAGGACTTTCCCATGGGGTCCAGGTTTCAGGAAGACCCTCACCCCTGCCCCCACCCCGCCCCGCACATTGTGAGCCTGAGATTGAGGCTTCCTGCAGAAAAACAGCGTCCCTTATGAAGTCAGCCGCGCCTCGGAAGGAGGGTGCTGGGCTGGCTCTGCCTCCCCTCCCCTCCATGAGCCTTTCATCACAGGGAGAGAAATCCCGCAAGATGGTAAGCAGCAATTCTGCCCGAGTTACCAAGACAACCTCCCCAGGCTGGGAGGCTGGAAGGAGACCCCTATCCACCCTACCTTTCCCCGCAGCCCCCACCCTGCCCTGGGGGCCACCCCAAGATGCCGAGGGACCAGCAGGCACCCCCATCCCGAGGCTGCTGGCCGGGGTTGCCGGCTGCAGCCTTCATCTGAGAGATGCCACCTTCACAGTGGCTCCGATTCTCTCTCGGGTTCGCGGTGGCGGGATAATTGAGGAGGCAGTGATGGGAGATGGAATGGAATCCTCTCCGCTGCGGAAAAAGCTCAGTCACGGCTGCCTTCTCCTGCTGCTTCGGTCTTGTCCAGCTCAAGCCCGTATTTGGGGCCCACTGCCTTAGGGAGGGGGACAGCACTGGGGCCAAGACGAAGGGACTGAGGGTCCAGGCTGATCTGAGTGCAAACCCCAGCTCCACCTTTACTGAGCTGTGTGACTTGGGGCAAGTTACTTAACCTCTCTGAGCCCCAGTACTGACCAGATACTAGTGACTGTCTTCATGGGGTTGTTGAGATCAAAGAGAGTGCAAACGCTCTTGCGGACAGCCCCTCCCACCAGCAGGTGTCTCCTGACCCCCACCCCCACCCCCACCCCCGGCCTCTCATGGGCAGAGCTCTGGATGGAGCTGCTTCAGGGAAGGGACTGACATTTAGTTGGGGCTCACTGGCTGCCAGGCCCTTCTCAGTGCTCACAGCCACACTGCCCGGGGTTGGGGGGAAGCTCTAAGACCCACCTGTCTGCAGTTTGCTTCACAGGTGAGGCGCGGAGAGCAAGCAGCTAAGTGCCCACAGCAGTCAGCAGGGAGGGCAAGACTCTGCGATTCTCTTCCAGGCTGGGGGGACTCGAAGGCCCAGGTCTTCCTCGCCCTCCTTCTTCCAGCTGTCCCAGTGTTATGTGGCTTCTGGCAGCCAGGGACATGCGGGCATCAGCTGGCAAAGGTGAGGAGACTAGGGGTGGTCGGGTGGTCGGGCAGCCATGCACCCCATGACCACTTCCTCCTGGGTAGTGGCCATGCCTCCACTCTACCCCCCTCCCCCCCACCCCCGTCCTTGCGGTGACCTCAGAAGTGTGACAAAAGCCCTGAGAGGCACACATAATCCAATAATCTGTCATTAAGTGTCCTCCATGGTGGAGGTCCTAACTGAGACGAGGAATATGAAGTGTTCAGGGGAGAATGAATCAGTAAACCGATTAGCGGAATCCAATCAACTGGGGTGTGGGGGGCGTGAGCGGAGAGAAGAATGAGGGCTGAGGGGCTCATCCCAGCCAGCCAGGGGCCCCCAGGAGTCCAGCACTGGGCCCAGGCCCTGGGCGGTGGAGGCTGGGCAGGTGGGCACCCCAGCCAGCCCAGCGGGTCCTTAAAACACTCGGCCAGTTGAGAATGCAATCCTCAAACTTCTAGGTGCCCCCGAATCGTGCCCATGCCGGGCTAGCATCATTCAACCTCAGGAAGGCTTAGAATTAAGAATAGACACATTTGAGGGGCCCCAGGGTGGCTTGGTCGTTAGGCGTCCGACTCTTGATTTCAGCTTGGGTCGTGATCTTGCGGTTTCTGCGTTCAAGCCCCGCGTCGGGCTCCGTGCTGACAGAGTGAAGCCTGCTAGGGATTCCCTTTTTCCCTCTCTCTGCCCCTCTCCTGCTCGTGCCCTTTCTCTCTCTCTCTCTCTCAAAATAAATAAATAAAGCTTAAAAAAAAGAAAGAAAGAAGAGACACATTTAAGAGAATCAAAACAGTAATGTTAATCATAATATCTTGGTCTTGAGTGTGCCCAGGTTTAAGCCTTTCTAAGGTTCAGGAATATCTTGCTGATGAAGGTACCAGCCCAGCCTTGTGGTTCGGATTTAAAATATGGAAGTGAGAGCTTGCTTTAGAATTGGGGTTTTAGGGGCGCCTGCGTGGCTCAGTCAGTAAGCATCTGACTTCAGCTCAGGTCATGATCTCACGGCTCGGGAGTTCGAGTCCTGCGTTGGGCTCTGTGCTGACAGCTCAGTGCCTGGAGCCTGCTTTGGATTCTGTGTCTCCTTCTTAGCTCTCTGCTCCTCCCCCACTCAGACTCTGTCCTTCAAAAATTAATAAACATTAAGAAAATTTTAAAAAATAGAATTGGGGTCTTTTAAAAAAATTTTTTTTAATGTTTTATTTATTTTTGAGAGACAGAGACAGACAGCATGAGCAGGGGAGGGCCAGAGAGTGAGGGAGATACAGAATCTGAAGCAGGCTCCAGGCTCCGAGCTGTCAGCACAGAGCCCGATGTGGGGCTAGAACCCACGAACTGTGAGATCATGACCTGAGCCGAAGTCGGACGCTTAACTGACTGAGCCACCCAGGTGCCCCAGAATTGGGGTGTTAAGTTGCGCTTTTAGGAAGTTTGGAAGCAGTGCTGGATGCCACCGCGTGTATAAATGGAGTATATGAAATGTACGCTTCCGTCTGTGGAGAGGCCGGTTTCTCGGGCAGATCACTGAACATACGGAGAAAGAAATGGAACACTTTCAATTTATTTATGCAGCTTAAAACGTTTGAAGGCACTTGATTAACTAGTTTTGTAAATGGGACCAAACAGTAATCAAAGGGCCCTTACAAAGGATTGTTCAAATGTGCTAAGTTTATAAATATGTAAATAGAATTAGAATAGTAAGATATGTAAAGTGAACTTAAGAGCTCAAGAAAGAACTGCACTTTTGAACGTGTAACGTTCATGAATCAAATGTTAATGTTTAAAATCAAAGTCATTGTCTGGATAATCTTTTCAGCCACACAAAAGCCCACCCAGGGAGATGATCCCTTCAGAAGGCTACATTCCGGGTCCCCATTCAAAATGTATCCTCCTGGGGCGCCTGGGTGGCTCAGTCGGTTAAGCATCCTACTTCGGTTGAGGTCAGGATCTCACGGTTCAGTACAGGAGTTCAACGGTTTGTGAGTTCGAGCCCTGCGTCCGGTTTTGCACTGATAGCACAGAGCCTGCTTGGGATCCTCCATTCCCCACTCTCTCTCTGTCCCTCCACACCCCTCCTCTCTCTCAAAAATAAACAAACATTTAAAAAATAGGGGCGCCTGGGTGGCACAGTCAGTTAAGTGTCTGACTCTTGATCTCAGCTCAGGTCATGATCTCACAATTTGTGGGTTCGAGCCCCACATCGGGCTCTGCACTGATGGTGTGGAGCCTGCTTGGGATTCTGTCTCCCTTCTCTGCCCCTCCCCAGCCTGTGCGCTCTCTCTCTCTTTCTCTCTCTCAAAATAAATAAATAAACTTTAAATAAATAAGCACGTCCTCCCGTGGACCTAGTCCGCCACGTCTCTTCCTTAGAGGTAGGTTCCAGAGGTAACGGACTCGACTGTAGTCACAGGTTTGTGGTGAATGAGCTAATGTCTGACTCTGGTGGGAAACACCTGGTGCCTTGATCCAGGCCTTGCCCCACAGCTCTGCGATGGTGGGGACACCCCAAGGCTTTAGTTGCCCCCTCATTCAAGGGGGGGAAAGATACATGGAGCCCGACCAATATCTAGGAAGGGATGGGGAGCTCAACAAGGTTAACACAGATATTGACTGGTGTAATTTGCCATGACGACCCATTTCACAGATGAGGCAACTGAGTCGTGGAGCTGGCGAGTGGCAGACCAGGGTCGTGGCTGTAGAACCTTCGCTCCTTATCACATTCCTCCCCGTCAGCACCTTGCTGGATCCTTCCGTCCCCTCTGGGTTGCGTGCAGGTCAGTCCACCGAGGCTCAGGGAGTCTAGAACCGTGCCCGAGGCTGCATACCTCTGACACTGGTGCAGCCCAAATCCAGCGGGAGAGATGGGTGTTCAACAGGTAGAGCTCGGACGGTTCTGTAATTAGTCACGGCCAATGTTGTGCAGCAAAGGGCAGGGGCTCAGAGTGCACGTGACAAGGAAACTGACTAGCCTGGGGACTGGGGAGGCCAGGTGGGTGCAGCGGAGGGAGATGGGGGCCAGGCTGGAGAGGGGCAGGGTCCCAGATGCGCAGCGCCTTGGAGGGGTCCCTTGACTTTGGACTTTCTGCTAAGAACCTCCTGGAGGTGACTGAGGGTTCTGAGCACAGAAGAGACGGTAGACCATGTCTGTAAGCCATCGGTCGCGGGAGGATGGCAGAATGAGACACAGAGGCCAGAGGGGGCTGCTGCAGGCGTCCAGGCCAGAAGGCCGAGACAGAGCCCGCCTGGTGGCCTGGAGGCTGGGCCAGGAGGGCACACGGAGGGTCGTTCAGGCAGCAGCCCGGTCGGGTTTTGGCAAGGGTGACACAGGGGAGGGACTGGGCAAGGCACCACGCACACAGCGTGGGGACCCCTCTCCGCGTGGACTGTGGCCTGCCATGCCAGGGTTCCAACCCAAGGGTCTCCTTGGCTAAGAAGGCATCATGGCGGCTGCCAAGGGACAGATCAGTGTGGCCATGGGGCCCGATGGCTGCACGCCGGCCTCGGTCGAGCCCCCCAGCCTGGCCCGAGGTGCCCCTACGGTGACCCGAACCGCTTATCTGCCCCCAGGGGAGTCGGGGTAATTCGGTCTCTGTGTTTACTCCTGTGCTGAGCGCCTCTGAATCTTTCATCTTGACTGCTGACTGTATCAAAATTCCCGTGGTAATTGGATCAGGTGCAGTATTTTCCATGAGGATATTAAATCAGGCCTTCTGCCCGCGTCCAGAACGATCCATTTCCGAATATAAAGACGCAGGAGATGGCATTACCCAAGGTATTTTTCCTCCTTTAAACTTTCTCTCCCCAACGTTATCATAGCGGCTGTTTATTTGCTGCCAAATAAATCGGGTCTTCCTCCCCTGCCCCAGTTATCAGCCAAAGGAAAGGAAAGGAAAGATTCTTGCTGGTCGATGAGGGAGGCCAGCGGCATGGGGGAGGCGGGCAGAGCCGAGGTTTGCCCAGGGCTGTCCCACCTCCAGGGGACCTGAGGACCCAGGCAGAGGTGGGGAGGGGGATCCTCACCAGCCGCTTCCCTCCCCGGGAGGGGTGCTGGGCACTCAGCTTGGACGGAGCGCCCCGTCAGCCACCCTTCAAGGCGGGATATTTCGACCATCCCTAAACACTGGAGGAGAGGAGTTCAAGGGCACAGGAAGACTTGGGGCTGGGAGGGAGCTGGTAAGACCCACGAGAGACGTTTCAATTGTTCAGCCAACACCGGTCGAGCCTCTGTTCTGTGCCAGGAACTGATCCAGGTCCCAGGGATGGAATAGGGAACGGAATACCGGTCCAGTCGGCAGAGGGCTGACATCAAGGGTGGGTGCAGGTGGCCCTGAGAAGGTGACACAGGGGTCTGGAGGCAGGGAGAGGGGCACTGTGTGGAGGGGGTGCTGGGGGAGTCCATTGGAACCTCAACTTTTAGTCTCAGCGAGCCGGGAGCCACGGGAGGGTTTCCAGTGGAGGTCACGGGCCTTGACCAGACAAGACGGGGGTCCCCCTGGAGGCTGGTTGCAGGGTGCGCTGCAGGGGGCAGGAACCAGCCAGGGAGCCCGGGTGGACGCCAATGCAGTCATCTAGGGAAGAGGCGGTGGTGGAAACAGCAAATTAAGACCACAAAGAGATCTCAGTACAGAGCCGTCAGGATGGCCAAAATTCAGGACAAGACGAAGCCAAGTGTAGGCACAAACCTGTAGCAACCGGAACTCACAGCCACTGCTGTGGGCACACACCCGCTTTGAAGCTGCGCGTGGCACTTTGTGCTCAGTGTACATCCACCCTAAGACCCCACGATTCCTCTCCCAGGCATCTACTCAAGCAACGAGCGCTTGTATTCACACAAAGACACACCCAAGGACACCCATGGCAGCTTAGAAAGAGCCCAAATGTCCAGCCACCCGAGAACGGCTGAACAAACAGTGGCGTGGTCACACGTGGTATACCGCTCAGCAGCGATCAGGAAGGAACCCCCGACACACAGTGGCGCGGACGGATCTCATATACGTGAACGTCAGACAAACGAGAAAACAGACACGACAGATCACAGATGACACGATTGCAGGCCTCCGAAATTCTCGATGACCTGAGGTGACGGAAGGGCAGCTTCCGATGGATGGGTGCCCATAGCCCACGAGGGAACACGTGCGTGCATTCAACAAGCCATACACTTAGGAGTGCATTTTCCCGAATGTAAATTATCGCTTGGAAAAAACCGGCCTAGAGAGAGGAAAGAGGGCTCCAAGCAGGTGGGCAGGGGGAGAGGGGCAAGGGGAGGGGGGCAGAGGGCCTGGAGGAGCTTACTCCCCTTCCCACCCCCTTACCCCCCACCCAGGCCTGGGCACACTGTTGAGCCGGCGCCTCCTGCCCTTTCCCATAGACCCTGTTCCTTGCTGGGGGCAGAGGCAGCTCCCCTCCCCCCCTCCCCAACCTGGGCACGCAGATGCCCGCCTCGGTCGGGGGCAGGTGGCCGGAGAAAGCAATTATTTATTTGGGGGGGACCCAGCCTGTTTGTCTACTGGGGGAGGGGCCGGTGGTGAGCATCGCGGGACCAGATTCCTGATTATAACTTCATAACGGGCACTGGCTACTCGGGAGGTGCTGATATTTATGGAATAAATACGACGCGATTTATGGCCGTATCTCCCTCTGATGTCCCATCTGATATGCAATTCAATTTCTTTTATTGTCTTTGGGCTTTTGCCATGGAGGAGAATGCATAAATAAATAAATATATGGGCAAATGGCAGCCGGCAGGCCGGGCAGGGGCTGCCAGCCCGCCGTCTCCAGTCCCATATTAGGCCCATCGATCACTCAATATGAAGGCAGAGCCTGTCCCCTGGCTGGGACAGGAAGCAGACGCGCCGGTCACTCCCTGTTATTTAGGAGCCTCCGCTGGCAGGCTTCCCAGCCCGTCCTCTGTCCATCACGGGGCTACGGCGTCCCTACTCAGGACCCGAGCCCGAGCCTCCGGCCCCTTTGAGGGCTCTCCCACGGGAACCCCATGCTTCCGCTCTGCGTTCCCCCACCCCTCTGAGCCCCAGGGGCCCCGGGCAGGTCACCCGGCCCTGAGCCTGGCCTCCGCATCTGACGGCAGGGGTGGCTTCGAAGACGAAGGGGTGCCCTGCACACATCTCGAGGTGCAGGGTGGGGGTGTGCACTCCACACACTTAGGGTGCGAGGGGTTTCCAGAACTGGCAGAACGTGTCCCTGCCCTCAGCAAGGCCCCGTTGTGGCAGTGATGGAAGGACTCGGTGGCTGGGGCCTGTGCCCCAGGCCCCTGCCTCTTCTGAGCAACAGGGCCCAGGCCGCGGGAGGACACAGTTGGAGGGAGAGGCTTGGGGACCGGCTTCAAGTCCCCCCCCCGCCCCCGGCCACTCGGGGGCCTCCATCTTGTGCGGACTCCTGCACCCCATGATTGCAGTGATCTACGGGGCCTCTTCCTGAGCCCCTTGGGGACTGTCCCCGAGTGGCCAGCCACTGGCCCCAAACCCGCCAACCCTCAGGTGCTGTCCGGTTCCGTGTCTCCCCAGCCCAGAGTGGGCTCTGAGCCCTGCTGGGTCCCAGCCCAGCCAGGCTGTGGGGCCTGTGACAGCCCTGCACTGGCCCGGGGCTCCGGGGCCCTCCCTCCACGGGGCCTCCTCCCCCGTCTGATCCGGGCACTGATCCTTCTCCAGCCCACATCGCTGCGCCTGCAGCCAGCCTGCCCCTGGGCCCCACACCTGCCCCGTCCCCTTGGCCTTCAGACCTGGTCTGTCTGTGCCCGTGCCCAGCCCAGGTTCTGCCACACACACACACACACACACAGCACAGTATACATACTCACACACACACATGTGCACACAACACACACACACACAGCACAGCACACATACACCCCACACATGTGCACACAACACACACACACACTCAGCACAGTACACATACACCCACACATGTGCACATAATACACACCACACACACCACACACACACACACACACACACTCACAGCTCACACCCAGATCCAAACAGCAGCCCGAATGCTCCCAACACAGCCCCACAACCCAGCAGGTGCACAAAGGGTGGTTTGCAAAGAATTCTCTTCACTGAAACCCTGAATTTCCCTGCTGTGGGTGGGCACAGACAGTAACCCGCGGGGCAGGCGGGTTTCAGGGGCAGCGGGGAAGGGTGTTCCAGCAGAGGGAACAGCATATGTCTCATGCTCCGTGGCCCATGCAGAGGTCTCAATAGGCTCTTGGAGGAAACTCTAATTGGACCATCCTAATGGAGGTTTGTTCTGGAAACCGGGGAAGGTGGGGGAGGGCAGGGCCAGGAGGCTGCCAACAGTCAGAGACAATTGGATTCAAGTCTGGACTAGTGACTTGGCTTCTCTGACCCTCTGTCTCTTCATCGTTAGCATGGGGTTACCAAATTGATGCGTGCCCCTCCCCCAGAGGGAGGAGGAATCAGCATGATTTTGTCGCCCAGTGGCCGGGGATAGGGCCTGACCTGATAGAGGGGGGAGATGAGGGGCCGCTCCTTCTGGGGTGCAGCGAATGGGGATCCTCTACCCCCCCCCCGCCACCCAGGGCCCCCACCACCGGCAGGGTTACTCTGCCTGCCTCTCTTCCTCCGGGCACCCCCACGGTGGCCCCAGGTCCTCCTGGGGGAGGCATCGATTTCGCAGCCTTGCCGTTTCATGCGGTACAGTCTCCTGCCCGGGCCTCAGCATCGGCCCCAGCAGGCGGCATAAATCTCCCGCAGCCCCATTAGCGCGGGCACCCGGAATGCTAATCGGCTCCTCTCGGTCCCAGGCTGAGAATCCCACCTTTCCCTGACATTTGTAAAGTTCACGTTTTCAAAATAAAGCCACGTGAAGGGCGAGGCGCACCAGTAGATCACTTTCCCGTGGCAGGCCCGCCAGCCTCTTCCCTGCCCTTGGCCTTCACCCCCTTAAAGGGCCCGCACGCTGGGAGAGGAGCCCAACCAGCGCCTGGGCCTCACAGCCAGACGGCTCTCTCCTTGTCCCTGACTGTTTCCTACCCATCCTCCCTCCTTCCTCGCACCCCCTTTCCTTCCCTCGCTCACTCACCTCTATGACCCCATGCTATTTGGGGACCCCCTGGTGTGTGTCCTGCCCAGGGTGTGTGTCATGAACAGAGCAGGAAACTGCACAACTCTTGTCCTCTGGGCTTGCCAGCCTAGTGGGAACAGAGAACATGGAACTAACAATGACTGTTAGAAGTGATGTAAAATTGGGGCGCCGGGTGGCTTCGTCGGTTAAGCGTCCGACTTTCGCTTAGGTCATGATCTCGCGGTTCGTGGGTTCGAGCCCCGCGTCGGGCTCTGTGCTGACTGCCAGCTCAGAGCCTGGAGCCTGTTTCGGTCTGTGACTCTCTTTGTCTCTGACCTTCCCCTGCTCACGCTGTCTCTCTCTCTCTCCTAGAAATAAATAAAACATTAAAAAAAAAAAAAAAAGAAGTGATGTGAAATCACTAGCAGGTTACCAGGGAGGGCTTCCTCAGGAAGGGGACATTATCCTGAGCCTGAGGCCAAGACGAGGAGCAAGAATCAGCCAGGTGAGACGAGGGAGAGAGCATTTCAGATGGACGGGCAGGTAGGTGCAAAGGTCCTGGGGTTGGAGGGGATCTGGTATGTCTGAGTGTCTAGAAGAGGCCGGCCAATGAGTTTCGGGGTTTGAGGAGCTAAAGTCTGAGAGGCTGCCTTTACCTGGGGGCCATGGGAGACCCTGCATGGTGGGGCCAGGCCCTAGAGACAGACGGGGTCCAACTCAGGCCTGGGGGTGTCAGCGTGGTCCCAGAGGTGTTCACGGCCCTGATTCAGAATCCCTAGGGCAGCTGGAGGCCGGGTTCTGCCGCTGACTTATAATTGCTGTTTCCTTGTCCTCAGCACAAAAAGCTCTGAAATGAAATTAGGTTTGGTGGCAGGTCCCCTGCGGTGAGAAGGCTGGTGAGGCCCCGAGTGTGCACAGAGCCGGTCACTCTGCCGAGGGAGAGCCCTGCTCCTGCTGCTTTGCGGCCTGTGGCCACTCGTCTCCAGTTTATTCATCCCACACACGTACCTGCTGGCCCTGGGCAGGGGTGGGGCGGGCAGCACAGCCCCCACCCTCGGGGAGCTCACAGTCTGATGGAGGAGACAGACCAGAGGAAAACAAGCAAGTACAGACAGGGCGCGTCGGGCGTGGCGGAGGTGAGGGAGGAAACGACACGGTGTGCCTAGCCAGGGAGCACAGGGGACGGTCGGGGAGCTGGGACAGCCTCTTCATACAGGGGCCCCGGGGCAGGGAGGGATGCACAGATCTCCGGGAACAGGGCTCCAGGCATAAGGCACAGCATGTGCAAAAGCCCTGTGGTGGGAATGCACGGGAAGGAGGCCGGGGTGGCCAGTGGGAGAGGGTGGCAGGGGTGTGCCCTTTCTTCACTTACTATGTACGTATTTACCATTCATTCATCATCCATTCATTCACTGGACATTTCGCGAGCACCCAATCTCCCACCTGCCCAGGGGGTGAGTCACACCCCTCCCTGTCGACCCTCAAGGGATCCCCAGTGTGGGGTAGGGGTAGGCACTGGGGGCAGCTTGGGTGCTCACCCCCAGGGTGGGTTCCACAGCCCCTGTGCCCCTGGCCGGACCCCACATCACACACTTCAGCTGCGTGTGGGCGGGGCCTGGGCACAGCAGGCCCAGGCTGCGTGGACCTGGCCAAGGGCATTTCCTCAAGGAGTCCCGGGCCCACGGGTGGCTGTCCTAGACCCTGTGTGCCCAGAGGAAGTAGGAGGCAGCCTAGCAGGGGCCAGAGGCTGAGTCTAGGGGTGAGGCTCTCACCAGGGAGGGAGCAGCCTGGACCCCCGGGAGAGGTTTAGGGAGGGGAAGCCACTGCAGACAGGTCTCGGGAGCCATTCTGTGCCACCTTCTAGCATACAGGTGGGGATGCTGAGGCCCAGAGAGGGGAAGGGACTTGCCTGAGGACACACAGCAAGGGAGGGGCCAAGCAGGGAGAAGAGTCTGGGGCGTCTTGGAGACATCTCTCAGATGATCTCCAGGACCGATGCCGTCAGTACCTAACATTGACCTTCCCATCTCCCTGGACCTCTCCTCGGCCTGCGTCCCTGTTTCAGGACAGCACCCGCCCCCAGGTGGCCCAGCCAGAGACCCCCTTCCAGTCCAACGGGTGGTTTTCCTCCCCAGGACCTTGTCCAGGCCACTGCCCTCTCTCCCTGGCTCCTACAGAAGCTTCCAGACTGCCCGTGCCCACCCCCGCAGCCCGTGCTATAGGACCTGCAGCAGCCAGGGAGCGCTTTCCAGAACCAAACCTGCTCCGTCCCGTCTCTGTGGAAACCTCTCCACAGTCGCCGGCAGCCCCCAGGGGCAGTGGGGCTCTTCAGCCGGACACACTGTGCCCCCCACCCCGGCTCCCACCTCTGCCTTCGTCCCCGCCCCCCCCCGCCTCTTCCCAAACTCCCACCTCTGGCCACAGAGCTTCCTTAAGTCTGTCACCGTTCTGCCTCTGAGCCTTTCACCTTCTGTTCCCTCTCCTGGAATGCTCATCCCCAACGTCCTGGCCAGCTCCTCTCCAGTTCTCCGCTGACCCCACCTCCTCCAGAAAGACTTCCTGGCCTTTCCAGGCTGGGGCGAGCGTATCTTCTTTACACCCACCTCCCCCCCCCCCAGGGTTTCTGGGTTATAATCACCAGCTTATCATCTGGGTCCCCCAAATGCAAGGACAGCGTGGCCATCATTCTGTCCCCAGGGCTTGGTCTCGGTAGCCCAGACTCTGGTCCCCAAACCACCCAGATGGGGGCATTCTTTGTCCTTCTGGGCCCCCTCCATTTGAAGGGCTTCCCCTGGCCGACCCGTCCTGGGCTCAGGCCTACTCTGACGGGGCTCAGCAGCGGTGGTGAGACTGAGTGGTGACATGTCCCTCGGCCTGTCTGAACTTGTTAACTCCAGGGAGAGGATGCTCCATGAGGGTGACAGCTAAGGGGCCCCCTGTCAGCTCCCATCAGTGGGAGCCCTCCCTTCCCACCCCGCCCCCCTTCCCATCTTGCAGGTCTCTGCAGATCTGTCACCGCCTTCGAGGAGCCTGCTGTGATTGCCCAAACTAAACTCATCTGCTTTTAGAGTTCATCCCACACCCTCATCTATTTCCTTTGTGGCTCTTGCCGTGACCTGTCACTACCTAATGCATCAGTTTGTTTCCTGGGTCACTGTCTGTCTCCCTAATCCCCCAGGACGCCGCATGAGTTCATGGACCACCCACTCCCCGTACCCGGCAACCCCAGTGCCCAGCACAGATGCTCCCTAAAGGAATGAATTAATGAAGGAAGCCTCAGTCAAGGAGACGAGAGTATAGGTTCTAGAGCCGGGGATACTGGGGTTGGAACCCAGGTTCTGTCACTGACTTGGGCAAGGGACTGCCTCTGACTGAGCCTCAGTTTCCCTGTTCACACTTACCCGGGCCCAGCCCCCGGGAAGCCTCTGTGATGGCCACCATGTCCTTGCTCAGAGGGACAGGATGGTGCCCCAGGAGGGTGGTCGCAGTGCAAACAGATGGGCTTGGGCCCGCCAGCCGGGTCCGGGGGGCCCGGCTCGTGCCAGTCCTTGAATTACCCGGCAGGTCCCCAATTCTGATTTCATGCCTTGTCTGCTTATCTGCTGAGCAAGTAGAGTCTCCCTATTTAACAGAAGGGAAGACTGAGGTCCAGGCGTGCAGAGAGCACAGACTTCCAGAGCCTTGGAGCCAGACAGGGTGTCAGGGGAAACCACCTCGGCCAGTGCTCTTGCTGTCCGGACAGGGAAAACGAGGCACCCCAGAGGAGCGGGGCCCACCCGAGTGACTATCGGGGCCTCTAGCGCCCCAATCCTGGACTCCAGGGAGGCTGTGGAGCTGGTCCCGGGCCCCATCTCCCCAGATTTAATTAACAGGCCTTTCATCTTTATCCTGAAGGAATCTGCTATCTTCTGTCTTTTTAATTAACGTTCATTAAGCAAATCAGGACAGCAGTTTTCTCCTTCCTTTCTTTGCCTGGAAGGTTTTAACCCTTGGTAGGTGGGCTGCAGGGGGGGAGTCGGCCCCGTTACTCACTGCTCTAGGCAGGAGGCCAGGCCTCTGCGGAGGTCCCCAGCCTAGGCACACCCCCCCCCCCCATCAGCCACACGCAGATACTGGCCCTTCCTCCCACACCACCTCCATGCTGGCCCCCTGGATTCCACCCTATCCATCTTCCTAAAGGATGGACTCCTTCCCAGGCTCGCTGCCACCACTAGGACAAGGGGTTAGGACCATGGGCAGATTATGTGGTTGGGCCTTACAGCTCTAGCTGTAGGGAAACTGAGGCCACGAGGCCCATAGCTTCCATGGCCTGCAAAGGCCCGTTTTCCAGTCACATGTGTGCAGAGGGGCCCCCGGTGGCAGGGCCTTTACTGGGTCATGGTGAGCGTGCTGGGAGGTGACACTCAGAGCCTCCTCTTGATGGACAGTTGGCAGTGTGCCTCTTACTGTCCACTGTCCCAAATGGCGATGTCCACAGCTCTGCTCGTTCAAGGTCCCTTTCCTTTTTTAAAAAAATTTTTTTAATGTTTTATTTATTTCAGAGAGAGAGAGAGAGAGTGAGCAGGGGAGGGTCAGAGAGAGAAGGAGACACAGAATCCGAAGCAGCTCCAGGCTCTGAGCTGTCAGCACAGAGCCCAACGTGGGGCTTGAACCCACGAACCGTGAGATCATGACCTGAGCCGAAGTCGGACGCCCAACCGACTGAGCCACCCAGGCGCCCCTCAAGGTCCCTCCCTTTCCTGATGTCCCAGAGGTGTTCACTGTCCCTTTGTCGCGCAGATCTGGGGAGCTGTCCTGAGACTTTGTGGGTGCACAGACACCCCCACGCTTAGGGGGCCACACTTTGCTTCCAGCGTCTGTGGCTCGGAGCCCCTCCCTGACGCCCATCCTGGGGTGGGAGACACCTGGTTATGTCCTTCTGTGCACGTGTTTTCAGCAACCCACTTCCCCTCTCGGGGCCTCGGTTTCCCCATTTGTACAGCCAGTGCCCTGGACCCAGTGACTTTATCCTTCCTCCTCCACCCCCCCCCCCCCCCCCCCCCCACGCTCCACGGGACCTCCGCCCGGTGCGTTCCTGGCCGCCAGGGGGCGAGAGGGGCCGGTGCTGTAGTGTGGCCAATGTCGCCACCTGGTGGTGGTTCCTGGGAGAACGTGAACAGCTGCGTGGGGCGCTCAGGAAAGAGAAACGAAACGCCCGAGACAAGAGGGAGCCTGGGACCTCCCGGGAGTAGAGTCGGCCGAGGTCCTGCCGCCAGAAGCTGGGCACGGTCGGCGGCACCGCCGGAAGGAGCCGTCGTCGCCTCTCCGGTCCCTGTAGGGCCAGCCTTTGCCGGTTGTGCGGCTCCTGCTCGTTCCCCAAACAGTCCCTGAACGACACTCAGCGCAGACCCTGGGGACACCGTGGCCCCGTGACCCCTCAGCTCCCGCAGACCCTCCGCCGGACGAAGCCCCAGCTCTTCCCCGCAGTGCCCCACACTCCACAGTCCCCTGGCCCAGCCCCCAGGCCCCCCCCCCCCCCGCCCCAGCCAGAGCTGCAAACGCACCACAGACTCGGCCCGCACGGTGTCCTCTGAGCCTCTGCGCACGCTGTGCGTCCTGTCCTCCCCGCTTACCTCTCACCTCTTCTGGGAAGCACCCTCCAGCTCCGGGCAGAGCTAGCCACCTCCCCCGCGCCCCCCCGACACGTTCGTGGGCCTCTGTGCATAGAGAGGTGTCTAGCTCTCCTCTGCCGCCTGCCCCAGCGCGGCGCAGGGCACGCACTGGGCAACCGCGCGTGTCTGCCGAGCAACAAAGGACCGTGAGCACGTGGCCACCGCGTGTCTTGTAAAACAGGCAAGAACAAGCCTTGGGAGGCCATGACCAGGCTGTCTCAGCGCGCGCACGGCCTGTCTTCGTCACAGCGACCGCGCTCGCCCCGCACTTACCCCGCGCGGCGCTCTGGGCCAAGCACCTGGCAGGTGCTTAGGTATTTCCAACAGGAAGGATTGAATGCAGGGAATGGAGTGCTTAGGGGATGGCTGCTGCAAGGCCTGATAGCTAGGACGCTGCAGAACTGACCCACCCCGGAAGCTGCCACCGCCCGAGGCTCTGGGAGCTCACCCCTTAAGTGCAGTCCAGGGGCCAGAAAATAGGGGTCAAGACCCCCCGACTGCTGCCACCCCCAGGGAGCTGGTACAGGAAGCATGCTGCTGCAAGACACCCCTCCTCTGCGACCCCTCTTGCCACCAGAGAAATTCACCAGAAGGGCAGAAGATGGGCTCTGCTCGCTTCTACCTTCCAAATCGTAAGCGAGGACCTCTGACTGGCGGGACCTGGTCTGCATCCGGGGCCCCAGCTACCGAGGCTGCAGGTGAAAACCCATCCTTAGCACGTGGGACGTGTACTTCTATTTTCCTTAGAGATTTCCTTGGGGGGATGGGGAGGGCCGCTAAATTTTATCAAGTGTTTCCTCCTACATCTATTGATATAAAGAGGTGGCTTTTCTTCCTTGATTTACTCATTTTAATGGATGGAGAGCAAATGGGGGGGAGGGGGCAGGGAGGCCTCCGGAGATACTTGTGATGATCCCAGATACCCTTGGTCACAAACTTCAGGTTAGAATCTCTTTTGCTTTGCGAGCAAACACAAGTCAGCAGCTGCAGCTGCTTTTCAGAGTTAATGGGGAGGCGGACCCAGGAGGAACCACCCCCCCAATCCGCCTCGGGTGACTCTGTGGCTGGGAAGAGATGTGTCACGGGAAAGACCAGGCAAAAAGACCCTCATGTCCCGCCCCCACCCCTACCCCAGGACTCGAAAGGCCGGCGAGCGGTTCCCATATGATGAGCAGCCCCTGAAGCCTCACAAGGGCGGAAACCCATCCCATTTTACAGATGAGGCCCGTGAGGCTCCAGGAGGCTGGGCTTCTGCAGCCCGGTGGGAAAGCAGCTCGGGCACTCCCGGGTACGTCCACCAGGGGGGGGTGGGCGCCGAGGCACGGAGCGGCGGGAGGTGGGGGGAGGTGGGGGTGCCGCCCGCCCCTCCCCGCCCTCTCCCACCGCGTCTCCACCCCGCCCCGCCCCTCCGCGTCCTTCCCCGCCCCCCGGGGGAGGCGGGTCCCTGCGCCCCGCGCCCACCGCAGCCCCGCCGGGCGGGCAGAGCGTCCGTGCCCTCGGCCATGGCGGCGGCCGCGCTGCTGCTGGGCCTGGCGCTCCTGGCGCCGCGGGCGGCCGGCGCGGGCGCGGGCTCGGGCGCGTGTTACGACGGCGCGGGGCGCCCGCAGCGCTGCCTGCCGGTGTTCGAGAACGCGGCGTTCGGCCGGCGCGCCGAGGCCTCGCACACGTGCGGCCGCCCGCCCGAGGACTTCTGCCCGCACGTGGGCGCGCCGGGCGCGGGGGCGCAGTGCCAGCGCTGCGACGCCGCCGACCCCCGGCGCCACCACAACGCCTCCTACCTCACCGACTTCCACAGCCAGGACGACAGCACCTGGTGGCAGAGCCCGTCCATGGCCTTCGGCGTACAGCACCCCACCTCGGTCAACATCACCCTTCGCCTGGGTAAGCGCCGCGTCCCCGGGCCGCCGTCCGTCGGGGTGCTGCGCGCCCTGGGCTGGCTGTGTCCCCACCCCAGGCTCCCCACGGTCGCTGGGAGTGTGGACTGATGGGTGCCCCTCGGGGCTGGCAGGGGCGGGCAGCCTCCGCCTCCGGGGAGCCCCTTTATACAGAGCACTGGATCCGGAGGCAAGGACAGTGCCCAATGACGGTTGTCCCTCCTAGCTCAGAGTTTTGTGGGGAGAGGGGGGGACCCATCCGGGGGTGGACTGGTCTGCGCTCCAGGGCAGGAGGTGGGTCGTCCGTCTGGTGGATTTGGGGGGATCGTGAGTCCCCAAGGCTGCGTGCAGTGCTGGGTGTGTTCTTGGGGGTAGGAGCCAAGGCCCTCGCCTCCAGGAGGGGTTAGCCTCTGACCAGCAGCCGCGCTTCACCTTGCTGTTGGGGGGGCTGGACCTGATCTCAAGGCTGCCTGCCCCGCCCGGGCCTCCCTCGCTTCAGCCCGAGAGCCTTGGGCTCGGCTTCCCCAGTCTGGACCCAGGCCTTCACTCCCGACTCCTGCCCCGTTCAGGAATGGGAATATCCCTGCCCCCTTCAAGTCCAGCCTAATCCAGGTCCTCCTTGGGCCCCAGGCACCGAGCTAGGCACCCTATCTGTTGGGGAGGCGTGGGGAGAGCACTGGTTCATACTCCCTTGTCTGTGGGTCTGAAATCTCCCCAAGCTTTGAAAATTCGAGTTATTTTTATACTTCGTTTTGGCTGCCAAACCTGACCAGAGGCTATTGATAGACCTTCTTTATCCTAGAGTGAATATTCATACATTTTGTAACTGAAATCTCATTTAAGTACAGCCTGTGGGGGTAAGCCCAGCAGGGGGTGTTGACACAATCCACGGTGTAAGGACTGCGTTATGTCTCTAAACTCTAAAAAATTGTGCATTCCAAAACACACCCGCAGCCAAGCAGTTTGGATAAGCGGTTATGAGAAAGTATCCCCAGTTTTCAGATGAGAAGACTGAGGCTCAGAAAGGTTAAGGGTTTTGCCCAAAGACACACAGCTGTTAACTGACGGGATAGGAACATCCATAGCCGAGGACAGAGCATAGATTCCTTTACGTGAGCGCCACCCAGAAACAGAAATGGCTCTTCCTAGCCCTGGGGGACAGCATCTTGGGGAGGGCCGGGAAATGACATTGAAGCGAGGTGGGGGATGGGGACGGCACTGAGCCCCTCAGCAGAGCAGGCAAGAAGTTCATTATCTGGGGCCTTGTCACCTTGCACCCGCCTGTCAGGATGGCTGGACGGGGCTGCTCCCTGGGGCGGGGTGACAGGAAACCAGTGGGGGAGGGAGTCTGGGGGAGCTGGCCTGACGGCTGGCGGAACCCCAAGGCCACAGGGAAGGCATCTGGGACAGGGTGGGGGCTGTGGGAGAGACACGCTGTTCCGTGACCGAGGGGGGGTGGCTGATGTGTTACATGTGTCATTGGAACCCCGGGGGGGCAAGGGGCTCAGCCCGGGTTCAGACGAAGCGGGAGGGTGGGAAGCGCCCGGGGTTGGATTTGGGGGCCGTTCCCATTTGCCGAGCGCTTGTGTGCAAGGCCCTGTGCTTGGCGGTGTGACCTTGCTGGGCTGCGTGGGAGGCCCTTCCCAGCTGGGGACCTCACACTCACATCCACACACGTCTACGCACACTCATATGCTCACACCCACATATTCTCTCACATGTATACCCACATTCACATACCTCCACCCTCACACATTCAGCTCCACACACATTTGCTCACATTCGTATGCACTCACACGCACTCACACCTACTCATACCTCCACACTCACACACTTACCTCCACACTCCCGCACACATCTGCTCGCACTCGTATGTACTCACACCTACTCATACCTCCACACTCCCACTCACATCTGCTCGCACTCGTATGTACTCACACCTACTCATACCTCCACACTCCCACTCACACACTTACGTCCACACTCCCACACATGTCTGCTCACACTTGTATGCACACACACTCACAATCTACTCACACATGTATATTCACACCTACTCATAACCTCCACACCCCCACTCACACACTCACCTCCACACATCTACTCACACTCGTGCTCATACAGTCACACACATCTACTCACATATGTACTCACACTTATACTTCCACACTCACATACACACCTCCACACACCCATACAATCTACTCACACATCCACGTACATCTACTCATGCTTATACACACATACACTCTTACACACCTACTCACAACTCTCACACACATATGCTCACACTCAGTCATACCCACACATATCTACTCACATTCATATGCTCATCCACACACATCTACTCATGGCTCTCACGTGCATATATTCACACTCATTCACAACCATACACATCTACTCACACTCAGACACTCATCCACACACACTCACACACATACACACTCACAGTCTACTCACACTTACACTTACACACTCACCTCCATGTACCCGTTTCCTCATATTCATACTCATAGTTATATTCACACACTCACCTCCACACCCCTCACACGTCTCCACACACTCACCCTCACAATCTACTCACTCACACGTTCACACTCACCATTCACACCCACGCACACACTCATGTACTCACACTCACACACTTGCTCTTTCACACTCCCAAACGCACACATGTGCACACCCACTCACTCAGACTGTCACCAGCAGACTCACACACACGCTCACACACACACGCTCACACCCCTCCTTCCCCGAGCCGGTGTTCTGTCACTTTGCACAGCACCAGGCGCACAGGAGGGGCCCAAGAGGCCCTCATTCGAATCCGGAAAGGAGGCCTCCGTGAGTGGCGACGTCACCCCCTCGGCCCTGTGCCTCGGGCCCAGCTCAGGGTTCCCGTTCATCTGGTCTCAGAGACGGAACAGAGTAGAAATCGCAGAACGAGCTCTGGGCTCGGGCACAGCCCAGCCACCGACCGTGCAAACGCTGCCACACCCCTGTGCCCCGCGCCCTCCCCCGCACAGTAGGGCCCAGACCGCCGCCTCCGCACTGCTTGTGCAGGCTCTGCGAGCTCAGGTCGGCCACGTGCCTCCAGGAGCTGTGACGGTCCTCGTGTGTGGCCAGTGTCACTCGGCTGAAAACAGCTCAGGGCTGGGGGTGCCCTGGGGTGGCCTCTGCCCGAAGGATTGAGAAACGCTTGCCACGCTGGCTCCCCAAAGATGTCCTGACCCCCGGGGCCCTGTTTATGCACCAGGGGCGCCGGTGCCCCACAGCAGCCCCCCATTTAGCCTGTTTTGGGTTCCATTCAAGTTTGGTTTGTTCCTTGCTAAGCTGCAGATTGCATAATATCGGGGGCAGAAGTCTGGGCTGGTCAGGGTGTTCCCAGTGGAGGCCTCCAACCTCTCCCCCAGGCCCTCAGGCCACCTCTGCTGGCTCCATCCCCCACTCCTTGGGAGGGGAGAATGGGTGGCTGGCTCTGGCCTGGGGCCCCCAGAGGGAGTGGGGTGGGGGCAGGGGAGGGAGTGGGGGCCAGTCAGCCTCGGGATGGAGGTCGCCGTGTTCCCAGCCCCCTGTGAGCTTGCAGACATCTGTTCCAAATCCCAGAGTCGCTAAGCCGAGCCTTCCTGTCTGGGATGAAAGGCAGCAGCAGGGCCCAGGGAAGCCAGCAGGCTGGGGCCTGGGTCCGGGGCGGGTGGGGGGGGGAGGGGAGGCGGGGGGGGAGGGGGGTTGGGGGAGGTGCATGGTCATCAGGGATAAGAGACACTATTCAGGAGGCTCCCACCTGGGACTAAGAGCCGCAATCAGCCTGATTTCTCTTCCAGGCGGGGATACCGAGGCCCCGAAAGTGAAGTCATTGTCCAGGGTCATGCAGCCAATAAACAGCAGACCCTGGGGTCCTGGCCTGACCGTGCCGCCCTTGGCAATGACAAGCGACCAAGTCCGGCCAGTCTGTGCCTTGCCTTTTGGCAGAGGTAGGGGGCATCTCCCTTCTGGCCTGAACACTTCCTCGGATGCCCTCATGCTCCCGCGCAGATGAGCTCCGAGGCCTCAGGAAGGGACAGTTTCAGGAACACAACAGGCCAGCTTGCCTGCCTCTCTCCAGCCTCGGGTCCCACTGCCGGAGGACAAGCCTTCTCCATGGGGTAGGCCAGGTGGCTGGCTGTTGACCGAGCCTCGGCCGTCCTGGCCTTGGGGTCTTGTCTGCCGGAGGGCGAGCTGGGCCCAGGGTGACGTGAATGGTGAATGAGGATTTAGGCTCTGGGAATACACGGGGGGGGGGGGGGGGGGGGGCGGTTAGCCAGCCTCCCTGAGATCTAAAGTGTGGCAGGAGCTGTCCAAAGACCAGAGGACGCTTCAGGCCGAGGGGACGGCTCAGGAGACAGCCAGGAGACTGTGTTCTGGAGTGCGGGGGACAAGGAGACGTGGGGCCTGGCCTGGGCGGGGGCGGGACGTCAGGAGGACCCTGCCTGGAGCCCCGAAGCCAGCTGTGTCTCCTGAGTTTTGGCCACATTGCGTCGTCTTCCTGCCGGCCGGGCGGCCGTGTTTGCGTTGGCGGCGGCCGGTGCCGGGGGGCCGAGTCCCCCTTCCTTCTCCCAGGAGGTTCTGGCTGGAACGCGGGGCTCCGTGCAGCAGGCCTGGTTTGCCTCCACCCACAGAAGCAGCCGCCGCGCAGCACCCCCGGGCCCCGGGCTGTGACCCAGGATTTGCAGGGGTGGGCTCAGCTGCCCTCCTACTCCGTGCTGGGCCCCGTGCCAGGCCCTTGGGATGCAGCGGCGGACCAGCCATTGTCTGCCCTGCTCAGCTTAGAGGTGGCCTCCTCCAGGCAGCCCCCCGCCCTTGCCCCCTTCACAGTGGACCACGCTGTGCTGAGGTGTGGGTTTGTCAGTGTCGATCGCTCGCTCCGAGATGCAGATGCCTGTTTTCACAGCTGCGCCACGGCACTCGGCACAGGCCCCCCTGCGCAGGGGTGCTCGGTAAATGTGGGTCGGGTGAACGAGGGCAACAGCAACTTAGACCTTGTCGTGTACGTGCTGCGTGCGTAGAGCTGTTACAAGCGCTTTGCGGGCATTTGCTCCCGAGCCCTGTCGTTATGCCCATTCTGCACCCCTGCACCCCAAAATAGGAAAGGAAGGCGAGGCAGGGTGTCCAAGTCGCCTGCCCTGTTCATCCGAGGGAGGTGAGAGGTTAGGTGTTTTGCCCAAGGCCATGGGGCAGGTAAGTGGTGGAGCCGGATGTGAACCCCCGGACATCACGGCCACGCTGCGTTTCCTTGCTGGGAACCCGGGAGCGGTGCACGAATGTACACGTGCGTAACTTCCCGGCCTTGCAGACAGACACACCCCGAACGCCTGAGCTTGTGGCCTCAGCCCTCCTCCAGGCCCGGCCTGTTCCGGCCACTTCCCCCTCCCTTTCCCCGCTCCCCCTGACCTCCACGCCAGCCCTGCCACCAGGAATGCTCTGGCCGCGCCTACAGCAATCGTGCTGGGCATTCGGGACTCCCCCCTGCACCTTTCTCGTCTCCCACCTGAGCCCTCTTGACCGGGCAATTTGAACATCGTCCTCAAGGTCAGTCCTTGGATGTCACCCGGGCCTCAAGCCTAGGGTCCCAAAGTAAAGGCCCTCAAGTTCACGGCAGCGCTATTCCCAACAGCCAAAGAGCGGAAGCCACCAGAGTGTCCGTTGACAGATAAGGAATAAGCTAAACGTGATGTAGACACGCAGTGGAATGTTACTCAGCCTTGAGAAGGAAGGAGATTCTGACACTTGCTGCAACAGGGATAAACCTGGACGTGACGCTGAGTGAGATGAGCCACACACAGAAGGACAGAGGCTGCATGATTCCGCGTGTCTGAGGCCCCCCGAGTAGCCTCGTTCATAAAGACAGAGGAGAAGCCTGGGCACCAGAGGCTGGGAGGGGGAGGGAGGGGGGAGCAGTCTCCAGGGTGAGGGCTCTCAGTTCAGGAAGATGAAAAGAATTCTAGAGGTGGATGGAGGGGGCGCTGCACAGCAGTGTGCATATACTTACCCCCGGGTGAGCTGTATGCTTACAAATGGTCAAGTTGCCAACTTTTAGGCATATTTCAAAGTAAAAAGTAAAGGCATTCTCCTCCCACCTCTCCATGCACCATGCAAGAAACCTGGCCGTCAGCTGTAATTCTTCCCTCCTTGGACTTCAGGCATTCACCAGAATTCTAGATCGTTCTTTGGAATATCCTTCGTGTTTGCTCTCCTCCCCATCATCGTCACGCAGCCCCTCATCTCTTCCTGCTTCATCGCAGGGGTCTTCCCGGGTTAGACAGTATGCTTGATGGTCTTGATCCATATTTAGGGGTTTAGACTCTTGCTCGAAAGAGGAGAAAACTGTGACAGGCCCGGCCCTCAGTCAGCCAGGCTCTCGTGGGGATTCCCCAGCTTCTCATAGGAATCTTTGTGCCCCAAATTGCCAAGAGCCAGGGTGGGGGAGGAAGACGGGAACAGGGGATGACCATGGCAGAGCCAAGCGATCCCCTCCCCTCCGCCCCCCAGGCTGGGAGCAGCTCTCCCCACCTGGTTCTCATGCCCGCAGTGGGCTGGGCAGCTTCGCCCACACATTCCCAGCTCAGCACCCTCCGGCCCCCCCCCCCCCCCCCCCCCTCCCCCCCCCCCCCCCCGGGGCCCCTGCGTCCCAGATGGCTCTAATTAGAGAGCTTTGTTTTGTTTCCACTTTCCCAAAATAAGCCTCTGTGTTCCGAGCTCATTCTGCTTGGTCAGTGCCGGATGTGGGGGCCGGCTTGGTTTTATGTCGTTCCTGATGGGCTTTACGTCCCAGCTGGTTGGAGGGGACATGGCTTGGGGCTCGTGGTGCTGGTTTGGACGGCCTCTGCGGTCTCCGTGGGTACCTGCGCCCCCTTTTCCTGGACAGCCCCTTCTCTCTGAGCACCCACATATTACTGAACAGATGGGAGCCCGGTTTGGGGCAGTGACTCCGGGGACAGACGAGCCCGCAGCTGAGTAGAGACTCAGCTATTTGCTGCGTGGTGTTGGGCGAGTCCCTTTCTCCTGCCAAAGCGTCAGGCTGTTTGTTAGTAAACCACGCGCAGTGATGGAACTGTCTGGGGATCTTGGCCGTGTGGTAGGAGTAAAGCACTTAGCATGGTGCCCGGCACCCAGTAGGTGCTCACTAAATGCTGGCTGTTGTTAGACACATCCAGGGGTCGCAGCCTGCAGTATCAGTGGCATTGTCAGACCTGCCTGGCTCAACTCACTCACTGGATTATATAAACTCCTTGAAGGTATAAATCACACTTCGTTTTCACTCACTCATATGGCAAGCATTTATTGAGCACCTGCTGTATGCTGGGCACCGTGCTCAGCTCGAAGGATTCCCATCCCCTGTTCCACGAGGGTCACAGACTAGTGGGAGAGATGGGCGGGTCTTTCTAGAACAGGATGATGAAGCCCAAGGAGGCCGGGGGAGCACTGAGAGACCACCCGCACCCACAGCTCTGGGGGCAAGTAGCCCTCAGCCAGGGATGGTGGGAAGAAGGGCGTTCCACGTCAGGCTGAGGTTGGGGCGTGTGGTCTCGGCTAAGCCAGAGGGATGAGCAGGGATGCAGGGGGCCAGCCAGGTGAGGAGCCGAGAGAACAGCATGCAGGTAGAGGGAACAGCATATTGGGCTGTTAGGAGGTAAGATCTGTGTGCTCCCAAGCAGTGTCCCCACTTAAAGGTGGGGGGGTGACATTTTGGCCCAGTTTACCTGGAGGGGACACACCTCTCTTCACCACACTGGAGCTCGCCAGGCTACAGGCTAATGCCGCACATTTAATTCTCGTTGCTATTTAGAAGATCTCGGGGCCGCTTCCTTTCCGAGCCTTTGGGTTGCCTTTGGCAGAAACCTTTTCATCACAAAGCTGGGATTAAGTTGTTTTTCTTGGCCCTTCTAATTAACTCTTGTAACAGAAAGTCCCTGCCGAGGCTCTGTGATGTTCCGGTGTCTTCTCTCACCTCCCGGCTTGGCAAGGAAGAGGCAAAGCCGTGATGGTTCCTAGTGCGTGCTGTTTCTCTCTTGCACGAAAACCCAGTGACTGCCTTCTTCCGATCATGCTTCTAGCTGCTGGTCACCTTTTAAGTGGCTCCAAGCTCCCCTCCCGCGAGGTGTCTGGCTGCTACATGTTTACGGAGGAGTCTGGGCCGTCAGACCCGCAGCCGCCTCCGCCCAGCGTGCTTTCGTGAAGGCCCACATCTGGGCTCCGTCCCTGCCTGGTTCCGAAGCCTGAAGCCTTCTCGGTACAGAAGCAGCTACCAGACACTCGCTTGGTTTGCGACACATGCTTCCTTTTCAGGTCCTTGGAGTTAGGATGGCCAGCCGTGATTTTTTTTTTAATGTGTTTTCTCCGGTTTTTCAATTAGAACAAGCTTTGCTTTTTTTTTTAAATGTTTTTATTATTTAAAAAAATGTTAATGTTTTATTTATTGTTGAGAGAGACAGAGCGTGAGCAGGGGAGGGGCAGAGAGAGAGGGAGACACAGAATCTGAAGCAGCTCCAGGCTCCGAGCTGTCAGCACAGAGCCTGACACGGGGCTCGAACCCACGAACCGCGAGATCATGACCTGAGCGAAAGTCGGACGCTTAACCGACTAAGCCACCCAGGCGCCCCTGATCACATGCCTTTCTAGTCAACATTTTGGTTTAAGCTTTTCCCCATGGATTACAAGCTCATTGCCAGCAGTCTCTTTGGCTTTGGTCCCCCCGCGAAATTATATCGAATCACGTATTGGGCTCTGATGGTTCCGGTTTTCCTCCATGCTCTAAAAATAGCCTGGATGGGCATTTTCCTGCGTTAGGGCTCCTTTTCTTGTTTAAGTTACCCAAAGCGGGAAGCTTTTACCAAAGGCAAGGAGCATTTTCACAACGCTTCATCCATGCCACCAAACCGCCTCTCCGAAGAGCCTGTGTATGTAGATTTACGTTCCCCGCTTTTTCTTTGATTGTGTTAAATATGCACAACGTAATGGGGCGCCTGGGTGGCTTGGTCGGTTAGGCGTCCGACTTTCGCTTGGGTCATGATCTCGCGGTTCGTGGGTTCGAGCCCCGCGTCGGGCTCTGTGCTGACTGCCAGCTCAGAGCCTGGAGCCTGTTTCAGAGTCTGTGACTCCCTCTCTCTCTGACCCTCCCCTGCTCACGCTGTCTCTCTCTCTCTCTCTCTCCTAGAAATAAATAAAAATATTTTTAAAAAAATATGCACAACGTAAAATCGGACCATCTTCGAGCGTACAGGTCTCTGGTATCAAGCACGTCTGTGTTGTGTGACTGTCACCACCGTCTACCAGCTTCTACTAAGCTGAAAGTCTGTTCCCGTGATACGCCGACTTCTCGCCACCCTCCCCCCTCTCCCCCCGCCCCCCGAGCTTCTGGCCCCCACTGCCCTCCTTACCATCTCTATGAACTTGACAACTCATACATGGTGGGATCATAGTATTTGTCTTTGGTGACTGGTTTATTTCACTCAGCATAGTGTCCCCAAGGTCCATCCATGTTGTAATTAACGGGTGTCAGGATTTCCTTCCTTTTCAAGGTTGGTGTGGATAGAACATACTTTATCTATTGTCCTTTGGTGGGTACGTGCGTTTTCTCTTTACCCTCTGGCTACTGTGAGTACTGCCGCTGTGAATATGGTGTGCAGATATCTGTTCGAATCCACGCTTTCAGTTCTTTGGGATATATACCCATATTGCTGGGTCAAACGGAAATTCCAGTGGTGAGGAAATGCACTGTTTTTTCATAGCGAATGCACCGTTGGATGTTTCCACGAACCACGCACCAGGGTTCAGTTTCTCTGCATCCTCGCCAACACCTGTTAATACATGTTTTTTCCTCTCTGATTGTGGCCATCCTAATGGATGTGACATCCAGTTCTTAAAAATAGGTGTAACAGGGGCGCCTGGGTGGCCTAGTCGGTTGAGCGTCCGACTTTCGCTTAGGTCATGATCTCGCAGTTCGTGGGTTCGAGCCCCGCGTCGGGCTCTGTGCTGACTGCCAGCTCAGAGCCTGGAGCCTGTTTCAGAGTCTGTGACTCCCTCTCTCTCTGACCCTCCCCTGCTCACGCTGTCTCTCTCTCTCCTAGAAATAAATAAAACATTTAAAAAAAAAAAAAAATAGGTGTAACAGCTTTATGGAGATATAATTCGCCATACAATCCACCCATTTGTTAATTAAAAAAAATTTTTTTAATGTTTTTTATTTACTTCTGAGAGAGAGAGAGAGAGACAGCATGAACAGGGGACGGTCAGAGAGAGAGGGAGACACAGACTCTGAAACAGGCTCTGGCTCTAAGCTAGCGCTCAGCACAGAGCCCGACACAGGACTCGAACCCACGAACCGTGAGATGATGACCTGAGCTGAAGTTGTCCGCTTAACCAACTGAGCCACCCAGACGCCCCCCATTTGTTAATTTTTTAAATGTTTATTTATTTTTGAGAGAGAGACAGAGCATGAGCAGGGGAGGGGCAGAGAGAGAGGGAGACACAGAATCGGAAGCAGCCTCCAGGCTCTGAGCTGTCAGCCCAGAGCCTGATGCAGGGCTCAAACCCATGAACCATGAGATCATGACCCGAGCTGACCTGACTCAGCCTACTGAGCCACCCAGGGGCCCCTCAAACCACCCATTTGAACTGTACAATTCAGGGGCGCCTGGGCGACTCGGTTGATTAAGCGTCCGACTCTTGATCTCAGCTCAGGGCTTGATCTCAGGGTCATGAGTTCAAGCCCCACATTGGGCTCTGTGCTGGGTGTGAAGCCGACTTTAAAAAAAATAATTAAATAAAATAAAGTGTGCAATTCAGTGGCTTTTAGTCCGTTCGTAGAGTTGTGTACCCATCCTCACAGCCACTTTGGGAGCATTTCATCACCCCCAAAAGAAACGCTGTACCCGTTAGCAGTACCCCCCCCCCCCCCATCGCCACTTCTCTCCCTAGACCCTGACAACCACGAGTCTACTGTCTACTTCCTGTCTTTGCCAATTCAGGACACTGAGTGCGAGTGGAATCCTACAATGTGTTGACTTTTGTGACTGGCCGCCTTCGTTTACCGTACTGTTGTTGAGTCTTCTCCACGTCACAGCGTGCATCCGAACGTCATTCCCTTTTGTTACCAAGTAATCTTCCATCGTATGGCCCGCCACATTTTCTTGGTTCACTTATCAGCTGACAGACACTTGAGTTGTGTCCCCTCCTCGGCCGTTATGAGTAATGCCGCGGTGAACGTCCGTGCGCGTTTGTGTAGACATGTGTTTCCATTTCGCTCGGGTCGGTGCCCAGGGGTGGGGCGGCTGTGTCATTTCCATGTTAACCGTTTGAGGACCCGCCAGGCTGTTCTCCCATGGCCACCGCCATCTTGGATTCGCACCAGTGTCTTCACCTCCTCCACCATCATCGGTCACGATTGTAGCGTTCCCAGCGTGCGGGAAGTGGTAACTCGTTATCGTTTCTGGTTTGCGTGTCCCCCATGGCTGAGGACGTGGCGCCCCCGCTCGTGTGCTTATCGGCCGTTTGCTGTCTTCTTTGGAGAAACGTCTGTGTCCTTTGCCCATTTTTTTTTTTTTTTTTTAATTGGGCTATTTGGCTTTGTACTGAGGTGTCAGGATTGTTTATGTACTGCGGGTCCATCCCTTATCAGATATAAAACTGGCAAATACCTTCTCCCATCCTGTGGCTTTTCATTTTCTCAGTAGGGTTAGAAACACAGACACTTTTGACTTTGCTCGCGTCCGCTGTGTCCATTTTTTGCTTCTGTCACTTGCGCTTTTTGGTGTCACATCTAAGAAGGCTTTGCCCAGCCCAGATCACAAAGATGTGCCACTGTGTTTTCTTCTAACAGTGCTTACATAGCACAACATGAATTTTTTTTTTTTGAAGTTTATTTATTTTGAGAGAGAGAGCACGAGCAGTGGAGGGGCAGAGAGAGAGAATCCCAAGCAGGCTCTGTGCTGTCAGCGCAGAGCCTGACACAGGGCTCGAACTCACGGAGCTTGAGATCGTGACCTGAGCCGAAACCAAAGAGTTGGACGCTCAACCGGCTGAGCCACCCAGGCATCCCCATAGGACCGACATATTTAAACAGAAGACTGTAGCGACGTCCCCTCGGTGGGGAAGAAAGGCTGTGGGCAGCCGGGCAGGCCTCTGGGAGTATCTGGGAGCCGGGCAGAGGGAAGAAAGCAGATTTGGGAAGGAAGAGAGGACACACTCGTGCTGCCCCCCAGGGCCGGGCGCTGCCATTGCTGGCCGTGACCTGTGGCCATTTGTTCATCTGTTTGTACTTGCATAGATGCTCGTGGGTGCCTGCCAGGCGTCTGGCACTTTGCGAGGCACTGGGGTGGCCAAGTTTAAAAAAGCAAGGGCAAGTGCTGGCCTTGAGCTCCGTGCAGCGAGGGATGCAAGTTGATGAGCAGATAGTTCTCTGCTGATGAGGTGAGCAGGGAGAGAGCGTGTCGTGGTCAGTGCGATACCCCCGTATTGTGCCCAGGCGGCCCCTCCCCAGCTGGGGGAGGACGTGCAAAATGTAGGAAGGCTCCGTGAGGAGGGGCACCCCTGCGAAGGCCCGTAGGAGGTGAGGGGTGAGCAGGTGGGGACGTCCGGGCCGTAGGGAAATCACCTTCCAAATGAGCCCTTGATTCCCTGCTGATTTTGCACTTACACATGCACTTGGCTTCGAGGGGCCGATGCTCAGTGGGCTGCGGAGGCTGCAATCACCCCCCTCCCAACTCACCCAGCCCAGCCCCCTGCCCCAGAAATAGCCACCCTCCCTCTTGGAGCGAGTTCTGTCCGTTCCTTTCTATCCTCAGCAGTACTTGGTTCTTCGGTCCTGAGCGCTGCTCGATGACACCCCCACCTACTTGGTTCTTCGGTCCTGAGCGCTGCTCGATGACACCCCCACCGAGGACCAATGAGCATGTAGGGACCCTTCCCTCCCTGCCCCCTCTGCTCCCCACCCATGCCCTTCCTGCCCGTGCCGGCCTCCGGGACAGCTCTGAGTCATTGTGGGGGGTCTGGATTCATCTTGTGGGCACTCCTGGGGCAGATCCCAGAACTGAAGAGGGCAGGGTGGGGGCCGAAGTGTGAAGTTCGAATCTCCCCCATCTCGCTGTCGGCAGGTTGGAGAGGAGAGCGGGGCTAAAGCTGACGGAGGAGGAGGCACTGGGGGAGGGGATGAGCGGGGGGCCAAGGAGCAGCCCAGGAGCCTGACCCAGGAGGGTGGGCAGCATGGAGGCCTGGGGACTCCCCCTCCCGCGCCCCAGGAAGTAAGGCAAGGCCGGGGCCCCTGGCTGTGGCCACGGAGGGCTGTTGGTAAGGCAGCTTTGCAAGAACAAAGAAGCTGGATTGCAGTGGACTGAGGGCTAAGTCAGGAGTTGAGGCCATGGGGCCAAGCCGATATAGACTTCTCTAGAGGCTTCTTTTCCAGAAGAGAAGTCAGATGGACACCAGAAGAGTAGAGGGTCCTGGAGGGTCGTGTTAGGGTTCGAGGGAGTCAGAGCGTGATGTCTCCAGACGGGGGAGGGATGAGCCCAAAGGCACAGGTGGAAGGGTTGGTTTCGCTGGGGTGTAGTAAAAGAAACAACTTTCTAATGGTAAAGCAGGCTTCTACAGAATGTGGCAACATCCCATTGCTGGAGATACTTGGACAAAAAGGGCTGGCCGCCTATCGGGGGCGTTACAATGCGGATTCCCGTGCAGGGAGGCAAGCTGGCCTAGGTAAGGGATGGCAGGTACCTCGGAAGTGTGCCAGAATTGTGCTCTCCTTCCCGTGCCCCTGACAGACATCACTAATCCGTCACGGCACCCCCAGTGCAGTGCTCCAGACGGCCTCTAACAACCCTCCCAGGATCGTGTACACAGCGTTGCCCTGCTGCTCTCCCTGGACCAGGACAGTGACACCCCCTTCCCTTCTGTAAAATGGGTCCATGTCTTCCGCTGCAGGGAAAGCTTACGAGATCACCTACGTGAGGCTGAAGTTCCACACCAGTCGCCCCGAGAGCTTTGCCATCTATAAGCGCACCCACACGGGCAGCCCGTGGGAGCCTTACCAGTACTATAGCGCCTCCTGCCAGAGGACGTACGGCACGCCCGAGGGTCACTACCTGCGCCCCGGTGAGGACGAGAGCGTGGCCTTCTGCACCTCCGAGTTCAGCGACATCTCCCCGCTGAGCGGGGGCAACGTGGCCTTCTCCACCCTGGAGGGCCGGCCCAGCGCTTACAACTTCGAGGAGAGCCCCGTGTTGCAGGTCAGAGAGGAGCAGGCCTTGGGCTGCGGGGGGGTGGGGGTGCCCAGGCCTGGGGGCGGGGAGACTCGGGGAAGTCGAAAATAAAAGGACACAGGGGCGCCTGGGAGGCTCAGTGGGTTCAGCATCCGACTCTTGGTTTCCACTCAGGTCATGATCTTGCGGTGCGAGTTCGAGCCCCGCACCGGGCTGTGTGCCCACGGTGTGGAGCATGCTTGGGATCCTCTGTCTCCCTCTCTCTATCTGCCCCTCACCTGCTCTCTCTCTCGGTCTCTCTCAAAATAAACTTAAAAAAAAAAAAGCTTAAAAAAAAAAGTAGAAAGATCTTAACAACGGAAGCCTTTGTTGTATCTGAATGTGTTGTGGAAGCCACAGTAAAAGAGATGAAAGAGGCCTTGCGCAGCCAAGCAGAGGCGTCCCCTGCCCGCTGCGGCCAAGCCCTTTGGCTCCCGGAGCCCCATGGCAGCCACCAACTCACCTGGCCCTTTCCTTGTGTGGGTGGGGAAACTGAGGCCTGGAGCAGAGAAGGGGTTTGCCAGGGGCATGGCAGAAGGGCCCAGACCAGAACCTGAGTGTCCTGACTCCTCACTGGTGCTCTTTCTAGAACTTTCTAGAATGCCCTGCTGAGGGCCTCACTTCCTCTGTGAACTGATAACATTGCCTGCCCTGTGCGTCCCCAAGGGCTTTTATGAAGATAAAATGGAAACTGTGCAGGGGCGCCTGGGTGGTTCAGTCGGTTAAGCATCCAACTGCAGCTCAGGTCATGATCTCACGGTTTGTGGGTTCGAGCCCTGCATCGGGCTCTGTGCCGACAGTTCAGAGCCTGGAGCCTGCTTCTGATTCTGTGTCTCCCTCTCTCTCTGCCCCTCCCCTGCTCACTCTCTGTCTCTGTCAAAAATAAACATTAAAAAATTTTTTTAATTAAAAAAAGAGAGAAAAAGAAAAACATGGGAAGAATACGAATTTGGGAACCATAGAGTCCTGGTTCTATGCTCTCCAGAACATTCTGCAGTGACCCAAGTGGTCTCTGCCTGCAGCATCCAATGGCAGCCACTGGCCACATATCCTCAGAGCACTTGAAATGAGACTAGCCTGGGGGCGCCTGGGTGGCTTAGTCAGTTAAGCGTCCGACTTTCGCTTAGGTCATGATCTCGGGGTCCGTGAGTTCGGGCCCCGCGTCGGGCTCTGTGCTGACTGCCAGCTCAGAGCCTGGAGCCTGTTTCAGAGTCTGTGTCTCCCTCTCTCTCTGACCCTCCCCTGCTCACGCTGTCTCTCTCTCTCTCTCTCCCCTAGAAATAAAAAAAAAAAAAAAAAATGAGACTAGCCTGACCGAGGAACTGAATTTTCAGTCTTATTTCATTTCCGTGAATTTAAACAGCCTCGTGTAGACAGTCAACTCTAAGTGGCCAGCTCAGTGCTTGGCACGTGAGAGGGGCTCAGTCACGCTTTGAGGGTGAGAGCTCCCAGCAGCTTGCCCTTCTGATCGTCATGGCAAGGGATGGCAGGCTGTGCCCCCCCAGCCCCTGTCCAGCCCTCCGGGGCCTGCTCTGGTTCGTGCGGTCCTGGATCGGCGCCCATGCCCGTCCATGCTCCCGAGTGTCTGTGACCTTCACCTACGGACGCAGTGGTCGGCCTGACATTTGTGGGCGCCGGACAGCCCCCTAGTCCACTTCCCTGAGTTTCCTGTGCTGAGAAAACACTGCCATCCCTTCCCCCACCCCACCCCCGACAGATCCAGAACATTCCCTTTGCCGGTCAGAGATAACAAGGGGGCCAGAATCCTGTTTATTTCTAGAGGGAACGCGTAGTCCCAGAAAGAGATTGGGCCCCTGCCCTGGCTGCCCAGCACGAGAGGACGTGGCGCCCGCTGGTTCAGGGTCCCTCGGGTTCAGTGGTTCCCTTGAAGGAGTCCCAGGATGCAGGAAGGCGCTAAGCGTCCAGCGACAAGAGATCTGGAGGGACTGGTGTGAAGTCCCCTGCTGTCTCCCAGGAGAGTCGTGGGATGGGACTTACTTCTCCAGCAGCGCGTACAACGCGCACAGAGTACTGCTGACCAGGGAGATTACCTGTCCCTGGGCGTCCAGCGTCTTTTCTGGGGGTCGGTCACATAGACACGGCCAACTGTCAGGGGTCAGGCTGGCCCTGTGTGGCCCAAGGCACCCCCTAAACCAGCTGTTAGCCTAGACCGTCTGGAGCCGCCCAAGACCCCAGCAAACAGAGACATTCTTATCAAGCAGAGCATGCCAAGGGCTTAGAGATGATCTCCCAGGAGCTGGGGCAAAGGCCAGACCTCTGTTTGGGCAAAAGGCTAATCCTTTCTGGTAGAGAATCACATGCCCAGATACCAGGCTCTGCTTATCTCCCGAAAAATATTCTTGTGTCACCATCATGATTCTGTTTAAAATGACAACGTCCCCTCCCCAGGCTCCGAGCTCTGTAGATTACTTACAAGTTATTAGCCAAGGTCTTCTGAAGGCAGCAGAGGGCTGGGTCCCAGGCGGCACCCCAGGCCACGCCCTTCCCTGACTTGTGGTCTCCTAAGTGAGAAAGCCCCGCCCCCACCCCCAGGGGACACCAAGGTCGGAGAAGGACAACAAAGGCAAGCCTGCCTCGCCCTTCTCCCCCATACCCCGCCCCCCCTCCCCTCTGGGCACATCTGGGCCGGCGCTTCCTCTGAGGATCTGGAGCATTTGGGGGCGGGAGGTAAGGCAGGATGGGTCGTGTGTCTGCTGGTCTTGGGTCCCTCTGTCCCCCCCTCCAAAGACCTTGGGAGAAGGCCGACTTGGTACATTTGAGCCAGATCCCTGGATGCACGCTGACATTTGCGGAGTGATTGGTGGAGTGATGGGCGCTTACAAACCCCGCTCGGTGCTGAGGCTCCTACTGAAGTCTTCGGTGCCAGACGCCCTCTCCCCAGCAGAAACATCCCTGGGCAGAGGCCCTGGGTCCCAGGCAGTGGGCTGCCAAGTGGCTGAGCTCGGTGTGGCGGCGGGGGTGGGGGTGAGGGGGAGCAGCAGAGACCCGCTGGGCCGCGTCACGCTGGGGCCCGAAGACAGACTTCGCCGGGAGTTCGTTTCTGCCCTGATGGGTCTGATTGCTAAACCAGGAGCTCCTGGTCTGAATTAAAATGTTGATTAAAATTCAACCGGAGCTGCCTCTGTGTACCTCTGATTATAACAGCAGGCGCATGGAAATGTCAGCCTTCACGTGGGCTCTCCCCTACCTCCCCGCCATGCTCTTCCAGGGAGATGGTGTCATTCAGCCATCAGCTAGCGTTTGCTGAGTACCTGCTACGTGCCAGGCAGAGCCTGGGGGCTGGGCGTGCCCTGAGAATAAGGGGTCCCAAGTGGGACTGACGTCGCCTGGGGCAGGTGCCTTGTCAGTGGGAGCCTCAGCCTATGAGAAGCCTAGAAGCTAGGACCTGCCCCACACCCGGCCCGGCTGCGCGGGCAAGAAGGGGACTGGGACTCGCTCTCCCTCCGCCACCCTCTAGGACGGGGGTGCAGAAGCCCCTGGGAGAAGTTAAGTGACCTGCATGACAAACTCTAGGATGGGCTGCTTTGGCCCTGCCCCCCTCCCCCCGCCCCAGCACCACGGCCAGTTACTAAGCACGTGACAGCCCCCACGCCCCGCTGCTTACACTGGCCATCCTCCTCCTCCAGGCACCCTGTGAGGCCCGCACAATTCCTTGTCCCATTTTACAGATGGGAAAACAGAGCCTCCGGGACGTTGAGCCACCTCCCAAACTTGCACAGCCAATGAGTGGCCCAGCGCCCAGACTGGCATGACCCCAAAGCACAGGCTGCTTATTTCCTGGAGTTTGTCTAAGCTTCGCTCGTCTCTGGGTCCCGGGAGACCCCCAGGGCAGCCGGCTGGACTTTCAGGCAGAGCAGGGTGAAAGTAAACGCCCAGGAGCTCGCTGACGCCTTCCCTCCTTCCCCCACCGTGTCCCCCGCCTCCTCCCAGGAGTGGGTCACCAGCACTGAGCTCCTCATCTCTCTGGACCGGCTCAACACGTTTGGGGACGACATCTTCAAGGACCCCAGGGTGCTGCAGTCCTACTACTATGCCGTATCTGACTTCTCCGTGGGTGGCAGGTAGGTGGAGGGCAGCTTGGCGGGGCCCGAGGGGCCCAGGACTCTGGCCGTGGCGCACAAGGTCGCTGTCATTTGGGAGTCACCCAGTGGCTGCCGTGGAGGGTGAAGAAGCCCCTTCATGTGCCTCTGGGCATCTGGGGAGACAGAGGGAGCAGGATCCTGGTCCTCTGGACTTGGCATTCAAGGCCTTCGCGGCCCAGCCGCATCCCACAGCTGTGTTCCCACTGCCATGCACAGGACCTGCCAGACCTTTGCACTTGCCGTTCCCTCTGCCTGGAGGTCCCTTCCCCCTTCCCTTTTCTCTCTCCTTCCTCTCCTCCTTTCCTCCTTTCTCCCTCCCCTCCCCTTCCCTCCTTCCTTTTCCTTTTTCTTTTTCTTCCCTTTTTGCATCGTACGGGTTTGCTCACTCATGCCACAGAGGAAGTGGCACTTACACAGGGATCCTCCAGTGGTCTGTGCTCCCACCTGAAACAGCCTGTTTGCACTTTACAGCCGGACGGACATTCCGTCTGACGTGTGCTCCGAGCAGAGCTGGTCAGGGCTGACTGCGGGCAGGTGCAGCACTTGAAAGCTTTCACAGCTCTACTCCCTTTATCGGCGCCCCTGATTTTACAAACCATGGGGTCGGCCCCCCCCCTACATCCACTGCTGCCGCGGTCTCCTGGTAAACCTGGCTATGGGAGGGCTTCGTGGACACCCAGACGTTTTTAGTAAGACTTTGGGGCATCTCTGTGCGGACGAACAGCTCAGGCAGCTCCCAAGCCCCACAGCCGACTACCCGGAAGGCTCAGCCCCGCAGTGAGCAGATGCCCGCTGGAGGCCCGCCCCTCCCTCCTGTGGGAGCCGCCAGGCTCGGGACCCCGGGTTGATCGGCACACGCTCTGGTTTCTCTAAGCATCTTCGCTCTCGGAGAAGCAGGTGCCCCCGAAGGGCAGAGGCCTCGTCTTCCTCAACCCGCCAGGCCTGTCTCCCACGTGGCCGCAGGTACTGAGCACACACGCGGGCTGTGGATCCAGGGGGGCCCAAAGGGCGTCTTCAGCATAAATGCTTAGGCACCTCCTTCTTGTAAAGTAAAGAAGGAAACAGAGGTGTTCCTGCCCCCAGCGCCTGCTGTCAGGGGGCTTCAGGCCAGAGAACATCTGGGTCCCATCTGCCGGAGCCGGACCACCCTCTGCAGCCCGCTGGGGGGGCCGGGGGGCCGGTGGCCCGGTGGCCTCCGTCCTCCAATGGCCTACAGGAATTTCACTCCTTCCCTCGGGGTCAGAGAGCTTCAGGGGGCAGGGTGGTTTGTACAGACCCCCGTGGGGACACGGGCGGTCCCTTGTCCCAAGGCAGAGGGTCCTTGTCTCTCAAGACTGGCATCCACCTCACCCCTGCCAGAAATACTGGGGTGTTGCCCGCCTCCCCTGGGCTCCCATGGGGGAAACGATGCCGATGCCCTGTGCCCGTCCCAAGCCCTGTGTCCCCTAATTAAAAAAAACAAAACCCCTGGGGGTGCGAGCAGTGGTCAGCAGTTTCTTCACCCCCACCGAGGGCAGAAGGTGGAACACAGCTTATGGGAGCCACCAAGTGGCCGTGGAGTAGGGAGTGTCCAGGAGCTCGGGGTCTGCGCGGAATAGAACAGGGCTCGGATTCTAGCTCTGCTGCTTAGCACCTGTTACTTTGTGGCCCGAACCTCAGTTTCCTCATCCGTGAAATGGGGGTCATTATGGTCCCTCCTGCTGCGGCCGTGAGGCTCCAGCGAGGCGAGCTCGGTCGGGGACGGCTGGAAGCTGGAAATCGTGGTGTCCCTCAGTGACTCAGTCTGGCTGCTGGGGACCGGGGTCACCTGTCCTGCCCCCTTCCACCTGGCTCACGATCTTGTGGGAGGGGGGACGGGTGCGACATGGGCCTGAGGGGGTGCCCCAAAGGCACAGACCCACTGGGGACTTGAGATGAGTCGGGGGCTGTCCGCTAAGGAGCAACCTCTTTCTCAGCCCTTTCGACACAAAGATCTGCATGAGGCAGCTCGTTGGCCGCCCCCTACCTCCACCCTCTGCCCGGAGGGAGCGGGGGTCACTTCTTTCTGAGTCGTTCTCAACTGGGACTCCTCCTGGGGGGGAAGCCTTCGGCGGCAGCACCCTTATAAACTCTGCCGTTGCTAACTGGGGGCCCTGGGCAACCTGCCTGTGCCTCAGTTCCTCCATCTGTCAAATGGGCGTAATCACAGCAGGCATGTGAAGATGGAAGGGGTTTGTCTGCAGACAGAGCTCAGGAGAGCCTGGGGCGGTCAGCTCTCTGTCACTGGTGACCCCCGCACGACGTCGGGGTTCCTTAAAGTGCCACCACTGAGCTGTAGGATGGGGGGCTCGTCTGAATGCAGGCGCCGCCTGCTGATTACCCCCTTGCCTTCCCCAATTCTGGACGCCCTCCTCTGTGTGCCCCCAGGTGCAAGTGCAATGGACACGCCAGCGAGTGTGGACCCGAGGGGACTGGCCGGCTGGCTTGCCGCTGCCAGCACAACACCACGGGCACCGACTGCGAGCGCTGCCTGCCCTTCTTCCAGGACCGCCCGTGGGCCCGGGGCACCGCCGAGGCCGCCAACGAGTGTGTGCGTGAGTGTCCTGGGCCACCGGATGTCTCTGCGCGCCGCGGCGGGCAGGGAGGCAGACTCCCCGAGACCCCGCTGGGGGCCGCTCCGGACACAGCTGGAGGGGACAGACACAGCTGGAGGGGACTTTGTTCCTCAGTCCTCCCCTGCAAGCCCCGCCCTCAGACCAGACCCCCCAGGGGAGGCGGCTGTGGTTAGTGGGCTGGGAAGCCCCCCCCCCACTGTGCCTTTGTTTCAGCGGCTCCAACCTCAAATGCTAATCAAAGCCAGAAGGTCCCAGGCCCTGGAGGGGCGCTGACCTGCCCCCCCAGCCTCTCCCACGGCCCCCCAGACAGCTTTTGATGTCGCAGTCCCCATGTCATGTGGCTCTGACCACCTAACCTCAGGGACGGGCTGGAGAGGAGGGCGTTGTCCTACCTTCTCCAGGGATGCAAGGTTGCACACAGTGCGCTCGGACACGCCCCTGTCCCCGCCTGGCTGGCGCACCAGCCCACCCCAGCTTCCCCATGGTCCCCAGCCCCGCCCACCTCCCAGAGAGTCCTCTGAATTGTCTTGGGCTCTGTGTGGAGCTGGGGGAGCTGGTCATCCCGGGGCAGCTGGGGCGGGGTGAGGGCGGGGACTGGATGGCCTGTCCCATGAGTTTCCTGGGGCCACTGCGTTCCTGCTGCCCTTACTGGCTGGGGGTCACCTCTCACTCCACCAAGGAGTCCTCCCTGGGGCCAAGGAAGCTGTGCCGGGGGCTCCCCCGTGCTGAGCCCGAGTCTGTCTCCACAGCGGGGACACAAAAAGCCAGACCACTTTTCCTGCGTGTCCTCGCCCTGGGGTCACACCTCTGTCCTCTCTGCCAGCAGGCTGGAAGCCAGGGGCTTCGTGCCTGGCCCCTAGCTGCCGCCCAGGGCAGGCTGCCCCGAGCACGGCCTCATCCCTGGCCCTCCGGCCCCCCTGACTGTGTCTTTCCACATATCACCCCCTCTCTGGGCCCGAAGCTCCCACTTCCCTGCTCACCGGCCCCCAGGCCCTTGCTAACGTGCAGACACAGATACACCCAGCACTGTGCCCCTCCCCCAGCCCGCCTTGCTGCAGGTGAAGCCCACTGACCGTGGCCGCCTCGCCTCTCCGGTTCACCCTCTGCTGACCTCTTGACCTCACAGCAGCCCCTGCACCCTCGCTGTCCCCTCCTGCTGCCCGTCACCTGACATGCCAGTGCCCCTGCACTGGGCTGATCTCTGGCCGCCGTCACCTGCCGCCTGGGACTCCCCCTCCCTCGCCCAGCCGACCCCTTCCTGCCCACCCTCAGATTCTTCCAGGAGGGCTCCTCCCACCCCCAGGACAGCCCGTGGGGTCCCTCCTCTCCGCTCCCGGGTCCCCCCTGCCCCTGTAGGATTTTTGCTTGCTCGCTGCCTCTGGCCCCCGTCACAGTGGTTAGCACGACGCAGGAGCCGGGGTCACCACGGGGGCTAAGACGGAGCGAGCCTTTGCACGCTCTCCTTTATAAAATTGAATGAATGAGCGAAGGAGGGGCGACCTGTCCTTCCCGTGCATCTGCGTGACCCCATGGCACCGGGAACCAGATGCGCACGGTTATCCCGGAGGGAGCCCCGCCGCCGCTGCAGAAGGTGGCCAGTCGTGACAGTGGCTGCGGACTGTGCGTCCAGGCTTTCCTGGGAGGGTCCGCCCTTGTGGTGCCCCCTTCGTTCTTGAGGGTCCTGTGTGGGAAGATCAGTCGACCGGTCTCTATGTCCTTGATCACGCTGGGCCCGAACTTCATCCTTGACCTGCCTCGAGCTGCCTGCTCCTTCCTCACAAGGAGGCTGACTGGCACAGACCGCCCCCCGCCCCCCGGGCCCCGGCCACTCACGCACAGCCCCCTGCCCCCTCTCACAGCCTGCAACTGCAGCGGCCGCTCTGAGGAGTGCGTGTTCGACCGGGAGCTCTTCCGCAGTACGGGCCACGGCGGGCGCTGCCTCCGCTGCCGGGACCACACGGCCGGGCCACACTGCGAGCGCTGCCAGGAGGGCTTCTATCGCTGGAGCCCCCGGACGCCGTGCCAGCCCTGCGACTGCCACCCGGCAGGTAGCGGGCCCTGCCGCCCAGCCCCTGCCCCCCACCCCGGCCCGGTCCGGGCACCGCCGCCCCCACCCCTGCACCCCCCCGCCCAGGCCAGGCCCCCACTGCCCTGTGCCCCTCCTTCCCCAGGCTCCCTGCGTCTCCAGTGCGATGACTTGGGCGCCTGCGCCTGCAAGCCCACCGTCACGGGCTGGAAGTGTGACCGCTGCCTGCCCGGGTTCCACTCACTCAGTGAGGGAGGCTGCAGGTGAGGGGCCAGGGGAGCGGGCGTGCACGGCCGAGCGGGGCACGGGGAGGGGTCGGCTGGATTGGGACTGGGTAGCAGGAAGCAGCAGGAAGGGGGTATCAGCTGTCCTTCCTGCTTCCTTCCGTTCCTGCCTCAGTCACTCCTTCCCATTCTGAACTCTGCAGCCACCCCAGCCTCAGGCGAGGACGGCAGACACCCAGTCCCGGGAGGCTGGGAGACAGGGCGTGTGTCCCGCTGGTCTTGGGGGTCAAGGGCAGGCTTCCCGTGCAAGGCACTGAGTTCTAGGGTGAGATCCAAGTGGCAGGGGCGGGGTTCCAGGCATCGGAAGAGCATATGCAAAGGCCCTGAGGTGAGCACGAGGTGGGGCTCGGTATTGGTGAGCACATTCTGCAAGGCGGGAGGGCGTGCGGAGGAGGACGGTTGGGGGGGCCTTAGGAGGAGCGTGGACACACGTGAGGCAGCAGTGGAACGAGGCTGGAGGCTGGGGTAGAGGCTGCAGCCAGACCAGCTGGGAGGCGTGGCAGCCTGCATGAGGGTTTGGCCACGGAGAGGAAGTGGCAGAGACCCGGACAGATTCCAGAGCCCCTCGGAAGGCAGACGTGGCAGGATGTGGTCACCAGGGAGCAGGGGAGGAAGAAGGGATGAAGGCTGAGTCCCCAGGCACCTGGGTGGGGGGAGGCCGTTCGCGACAGGGGAGCACGATGTGGCGGGAAGAGGCTGAGTCTGCAGTGCTCACGGGGCATCCAGGAGAGAGACAGGCAGGGGGCTGCTGGGGCCTGGACCTCAGAAGAAGGGTCTAACACACTGACCACCCCTTGCCTGAGAAGCACCCGTGACCGAAAAAGTAAAGCTCTTAGAAATTCAGAATCACTTTGAAATGAACTTGGCTTTGGTAGCAACAGTCTCTTTGTATATCTGAAAGGCAGTGGAAATGCATTTGTTGTTGTACGGGGAGTCTTGGATGCCTCACAAAATACTCAGCTGTTCTAGGCACAAATCTGGCCCTTAGGCGGGAGCTTGGATGCTTCCCTAGCGTTGCTCTGCCTCTGGGCCTTTGCACATGCTCCTAGCCCAGAGCATTCCTCTCTCCACCCCCCCTGCCTCTCACCAGCCTGTGTCTAGAAGACTCCTACACTTTCTTCAGTTCTCAGCTGAGGTGCCGCCCCCCCTCCCAGGAAGTCTTCCCTCTACCTGTCCCCTTGTTCCCCACCCCAAGCACCTCCTTGGTGCACCCACAGCCTCTTGTACATCTTGTCCCATAGAATGTGTCAGAGTACAGTACCTGTCTGCTTGTTCGTCCTCATTGGGCTGTCGGCTCTATAAGGACAGGGATCATGTCTTGCCCGATGGCAGATGGATGGATGGAAGGAAGGAAGGAAGGAAGGAAGGAAGGAAGGAAGGAAGGAAGGATATGTACATGGATGGATGGAAGGAAGGATGGATCAAAGGACAGATTGAAGGATGGATGAATGGAAGAGAGGAAAGATACATACATGGATGGATAGATGGAAGACAGAAAGGAAGGAAGGAAGGAAGGATATGTACATGGATGGATTGAAGGAAGGAAGGAAGGATGCAGGGATCGAAGGACAGATTGAGGGATGGATGGATGGAAGGGAGGAAGGAAAGAAGGAATCATGGATATGTACATGGATGTATGGAAGGAAGAATGGATGGATCGAAGGAAGGAAGGATATGTACATGGATAGATGGATGGAAGGAAGGGTACATGGACGGACGGACGGAAGGAAGGAAGGCAGGCAGGAAGGAAGGGAGAGTAGGCGGGTAGGCAGGTCAGTGGACAGGCGGCTGGAAGGCTGCATCAGCGGCCGGGTGGCTGGAAGAGAGGGCGGCCGGGCGGGCAGACGGATCGCTCTTCAGGTGAGTGGATGGGCCACCTCTTCAGCGAGGTGGGAACAGTGAAGTCAGGCGGCGGGCTCTTGGGCCCGCCCGCCTCCCGGCCCTCTCGGGCTTGGGGAAGGATGGGGAAATTCCAAGGAGGACGGGCTGTGCTCACCCGGGACTCGCCCCTCCGGTCCTGTGTCTTGCAGACCCTGCTTCTGCAGCCCTGCCGGCAGCCTGGGCACCTGCGACCCGCGCAGTGGACGCTGCCCCTGCAAGGAGAACGTGGAAGGCAAGCAGTGTGACAGGTGGGCGAGCCGACTCGGCAGTAAGCCTGCCGGGCCTGTGGCGGTGGGGGCGCAGGGGCGTGGTCCGTGCAGCCCTGGGCACCCTCACCACCCGGCACCCCTCCCGGAGCACCGCGGGTCTGCTATTCTGGAAGTTTCCTAAACCTTCTGGCACTGGGTCTGCTTTGACCCACTGCCGCCGACGGTTGAAAGCTGTGATGGTTGTTTTTCTTTTACCTCTTCGAAAGAAAGAGCTGGAAAGCATAGGAGAGATGATCTAATCCAGGGAGAGCAAATACCTTGTACTTGCACCGTAGCCTTCCTGCCTCACACCCAGTGGGGAGCTCGGCCACGGCCCTCCCGGCTCCCACCCAGGGCAGACCTCACTAGGGGAGCACAGCGGTTTTTACCATGAGCCCTACGGTAACCTCAGAATCCTTCTCTCCGTCCTGCTCCAAGAAGCGCCTCTCGGTTGAGCTGAGATTCAAGCTCATTTGCCACCTTCAGCATCCTGTCGTGGTACAATTGGAATGTCTAAAGCTCAGCGAGCCAAAATTACTTTTCCAAAGCCACACGGTCCTTAAGCTTTCTCTTTTGTGTGTTCAGGGGGTCTCCGAGCTCCAAGCAACGGGGCTGGCAGACGAATGTTCTCTTCCTGGCTTTGGCTCTGATCTCTGAAGCCCTTTGCAGCCACACAGGGTCTGTCTGGGGCTCTTTGAGTCTCTGGCCGTAGGCGCTGTGTCTAAAGCTCCTGACATGAGTATACTGTGGATTCGACTCTTGCGAGTCCGTGCGGGGCCTCTCCTGGCTCAGGAAGCCGAAGCCGTGGCTGGCCCTGGCCTTGACTTGCCTGGGTCAGCCCCAGGCCGCCCCCTCACCTTGTCCACATGTGGCCTGTAGGCCCCGGAGTGGAAGCTGCGCTGCTTGTGGGGACTTCTTTTCTGACATCCCTCAAGCAAGGAGGTGGGGTGGGGGCGGGGAGCCAGATCCCACTGGGGTTCTCCTACAACTCTGCCCCACTGCCTTGCACCTCGGGGGAGTCCTCCCTCTGCGCCTCGCTTTGCCTGCTTGTGAAATGGGGTAGCTTGATGAAATGTGTTCCGAGGAGCTAGCTACACCTCTGAGGTCACTGACAGCTTCTTAGGAGTCCGATACCTCTGCCCCGGCCAGCTCACACTGAGCCCCCATGGTGCAAACCGGGCATCTGAAATATTTCTCCAGGGCTCCTTGGAGAAATGGCTGATGCCAGAGCTGGGGCAGGGAAAAATGCAAGGTGAGCCCAGGGGCTCTGGTAACAGAAAGCAAGAAAGTGCTTAATTTAAAAAACCCAAAAAACGAAAAGCAGATGAAAACAAACAGAAAAAAGCTCAACCAGGGGACCCCTGGGCAGCTCAGTGGGTAAAGCCTCCAATTCTTGATTTCAGCTCAGGTCATGGTCTCATGGCTCGTGGGATCAAACCCTGTGTCAAACTCTGTGCTGACAGCATGGAGCCTGCTTGGGATTCTCTCTCCATGCCGCCCCCCCCCCACTGCCTCGCTGCGCCCCTCCCCTGCTCTCACTTTCTGTCTCTCTCAAAATAAATAAACTTAAAAAAACAAACAAACACCAAAACTCTAAACCAGGAAGGGAGCCTGTGTCAAAAGGACACAGCACTGGGGTGCCTGGGTTGCTCAGTTGGTTAAGTCTCATGATCTCAAGGCTCATGGGTTTAAGCCCCAGGTCAGGCTCTGTGCTGACAGCTCAGAGCCCGGAGCCTGCTCTGGATTCTCTGTCTCCCTCTCTCTGTGCCCCTCCCCTACTCAGGCTCTGTCTCTCTCTCAGAAATAAATAAAAACGTTTAAAAAAAAAAAAAAAGGACATGAGCACTAATCTGAAAGAACTCCCAAAGCTAGAACGATTTGAACAACAAAATAAATAACAACAGTATTGGATTATAACCCAGAGCCTAAAATAAATATCCCCGAATCCACACTGATATATCCACAGATGAGGGGAAAAAATAAATACACTGAGACGAAGGAACAAGTCTTCCTTGCAAAAGAATTCCAAATAATAGATGTAGAAGGAATGAGGGAAATACAAAATTAGTTCAGATTTCACTGTAACGGTCGCTGGAGGCGAGAGCCACCTAATTCAGTGGGCAGAATTTTAAGGAGAAACATGCTATTTGCATAGCCCCAAGTGTCTCCCTTGCAAAATATTTGTTAATTACTGTGGTGGCTTCAGCCTGTGCGTACAATTCTTTAATACTCCGCCCTCCAGGGGACGGAGCTTAATTCCTCTGCTCCGCACCGTGGGCTGGATTTAGTGACTTGCTTCTAACAGCGAGCAGATGGCAGTTTTGCCAGAGCAGGGCGGGCAGCACCTTGACCAAGTGGTGAAGGCTAACGTTACCAGTGATGTCACGTGGGCATCAAAGACCAGAAACACCGAGAAGCTGGCGAGACCGGAGGAGATGCCATGCCCTGAATCGGATCCGGAACAAAAAACCGACATGTGTGGGAAAGGGGGCAGGAATCATAAGAAAGTCTGGAGTTTAGTAAATAGCATTAACTCATGTGAGTTTCTTGGCTTCGTCAAGTGATTGCCGGCGATGTCAGATGCTGACATTGAGGGACACTGGGGGGAAAGGCCGCAGGAAAACTCTCTGCATGATCTTTGCAACTTGTAAATCTGGGGGGAGGAAGTGTATTTTAAGTTTCCCCAGTGATGCTGACTCACGTTAGTGTAGCTGGGGTCTCCTGGACCTCCCTGACTCATTTGTCCCCCTACACCCCCCCCCCTCGCCGGCACGTCCTGCCTGCGTTCAGATGCCGTCCAGGGACGTTCAACCTGCAGCCCCATAACCCAGCCGGCTGCAGCAGCTGCTTCTGCTACGGGCACTCCAAGGTGTGCGCGGCCGCTGCCCAGTTTCAGGAGCACCACATCCTCTCCGACCTCCGCCAGGGTAAGACGTGCTCCCCATGGCCCACAGCGACCTCCAAGAGGTCTGCTCCGCGCCCAGGGCGGGGCCAGGCCGTCCTGCTCTGGGGAGATCCTGCTGTGGTGAATGGGGAGGAGGGGGCAGCCTCCCCAAGGCCCCTCTATGCCTCTCAGTGCTCCCCAGTACCTCCTGCACCCCTTTGGCTCCCTCCCTGGCCCCTGCCTTTTACCCAGCCTCTGGCAGAGTTGGGAGCTGGGTGTGTGGCCGCCTTTACATCCCAGGCGGGGATTTCCAAGAAGTCTGCTGAGGATTCACACTCAGGCCCCTGGACTCTATTTATTGAGCACTTGATGTATGCCAGGCACTGTGTTGAGCTCTTTGCATGCACAGGAACGCATGGATTCCCTGGAAGGTAGGTTCTCCCCTTCCCGTTTTACAGATGAGGCAACTGAGGCCCGGAAAAGGTACGTCACCGAATTTAGTTGTTGGCACCTGGGTTTGTCAGCTCCTGAGTTTTGCGCAGGCCATTCTGTCTGGGTGCAGAGCCTGGCGGGGCCACGGTGCCCTGGGTCCCCAATTCCAGGTGGTGCATGTGCATCTTTGGAGCCGGAGAGCAGTGAGGCTGTGCATTAAATCACAGCCCACGGGGACCTTTGCTGCACCCCACAGAGCCCCCCATCCCCTGCAGTTCCCCCAGGCGGGAGTGGGGTGTCCACTAGGCTAGAACCTTGAGCGCTAGCTCTGGGGAGCCCCAGATGTGAGGGCACTGCGCCCTCTGCTGGAGGCTCGCACAGAAAGCAGGACAGAGCCGGGCTCAGCATGGGGCCGGCCTTGAGGTCTGAGTCTAGGCATCACAGAAGGGGCACATTCTGTAGATCCTCTGAACAATAATACCATTTTGTGTTCTCACCTTGAGCCAGGCACGGGGCAGGGCGCATTGGTCTCAGCATCTCAGGTTACCTCACTATGACTCTCAGGCCAGCAATTCTCAGACTTTTTTGGTCTCTGGATCCCTTCAGGCCCTTGAAAATGACCGAGGACCTCAAAGCACTTTTCTTAATGTGGGTTGTTGACATGGATATTTTCTGTCTTAGAAATGGAGACAGCAATTTAAAAATAACTATATATTAATTCACTTAAAAATGACCATCGTAGGGACACCTGGGTGGCTCAGGTGGTTAAGCGTCTGACTTCGGCTCGAGTCACGATCTCAAGGTTCATGGGTTTGAGCCCCACGTACGGCTCTGTGCTGACAGCTCAGAGCCTGGAGCCTGCTTCAGAGCCTGTTTCCCTCTCTCTCTGCACCTTTCCTGCTCACATTTTGTCCCTCTCTGTCTCTCAAAAGTGAATAAATGTTAAAAAAAATTTTTTTTTTAATTTTTAAGTATGGTAGCTCACTTGACAATAAATTGTACTTAAAAATGTGAAAACTGAGCATAGTAAATATATAACAGAATAATATCAGCCTGTGGAAAATAACTTTTTTAAAAAGACAAAAAGAGGGGGGTGTATTTGTTGTATAGTTTTGCACATCTCTTAAAGGCTGGATTAGTAGAGGTCAGTCTGTTGTGATATCGCATGACTTGCAGTTTCTGGAAAATTCTGCCATTTGCTGGTAAGACACGGCATGAAAGATGCAAATAGCATCTTAGCGTTACTAGGAAGATAGTTCGACCTCGTGGGCCCCCTGAAAGAGTCTCAGGATCTACCCGGAGTATTAAGACCAACTCTGAGAATTGTTGCTGGGCCGCGAATACTTCATCGTCCCCATTTTGCAGATGAGGAACCACCTGCAGAGAGGCTGAGTAACTTGCCCAGGGTCACACAGCCAATGAAAGGCAGAACCTAGTCTTTTTTTTTTTTTTAATTTTTTTTTAATGTTTCATTTATTTCTAGGAGAGAGAGAGAGAGAGACAGCCTGAGCAGGGGAGGGTCAGAGAGAGAGGGAGTCACAGACTCAGAAACAGGCTCCAGACTCTGAGCGGGCAGTCAGCACAGAGCCCGATGCGGGGCTCGAACCCACGAACCGCGAGATCATGACCTGAGCGAACGTCGGACGCTTAACCGACTAAGCCACCCAGGCGCTCCCCCCTTTTTTTTTTTTAATTTTTTTAAATGTTTTATTTATTTCTAGCTGAGAGAGAGAGAGACAGCGTGAAGGCAGAATCTAGTCTTGCACCGAGGAGCCCCAGACCTCCTCTTTCTGACCTCTTTCCCTACATCCCTCCCTCCTCACCCCATTCCCCAGCTGCCCCCTTGAGGTCGTTTGCTCCACGCCAGACTATGCTTGTGTAGTGCCGTCAGTAGGAGGGGACAGGAAGGAGGGTCTGGGTTCTCATCCTGGCTTGACCACTTCCTAACCAGGAGGCGTCCTCGGTGCAGCTGGACAGGGGTGGCGAGGTCGTGGGTGAGGGAGTGTCTCTGAAGACCTGAAGGGGGGCTCCAGTCCGTGCTGTTAGTGATGGCTCCGGTGTCGCCGTGCCCCAGTCCCCCGTGCTGGGGTCTCCAGGCCGTGTCTTCATGTTGTGCCCAGAGCCCACCGAAGGGGCAAGGCAGGCCCGGAGGTCTGACTTTGCCCGAAACAGAGCCGGCACGCTGAGCTTCCTCCCTTCTTCTGGGGCTTCCTCCCACCCCAAGACCCCCACCCTGACTCTGGGATGGGCGTCGGAGCTGCCTGGCTGTGGGCGGCCTTTGCTAGCTAGCACCAGCTGGCTCTCACCCCCCACCCCCTGCCGGCCTCTCTCTAGAACAGTCTCTCCCCCTCCCTGGGCCGGTTGACTCAGGCTGTGCTCAGGCCCCTAGGGGCCATCCGTGGGACCCCAGGAAGGGCGTGAGGCCGGAGGGGGCGGAGGCCACCCTCCAGATTCTCACATGGGCATGTGTGTTTGCTACCCAGGAGCCGAGGGCTGGCGGGCCGCAAGCGTGGGGGGCCCAGAGCATCCTGCGCGTTGGAGCCCCAGGGGACTCCTCCTGAATCGAGATGATGAGGAGGAGCTCACACTACCAGGTACCTGCAGGCCACGGGCAGGGGCAGGGCTGCCCCAAGTTCGTTTCCTGCTGCGACCAACCTAGTGGCTACAAACAATGCACACTTATTCTCAGCGTTCTGGAGGTCAGGAGTCTGAGCTAAAATCACGGCATCCACGGGGCCATGCTCCCGGGACCCCAGGGCAGATCTGGTCCCTTGCCTTCTCTGGCTTCTGGAGGCCACTCACATCCCTCAGCTCGCAGCCTCTCCTCCTTCTCCAGAACTGTCCGGTCTCCCTATGGAGGCTCTTCCGCCCCCCCTCTCCCATGCGGTAAGGACTTTGTGAGCACACTGCACCCAGGTGGCTGACCCAAGATAATCTCTCTACTTGAAGGTCAGCTGATCAACAGCCTTAATTCCATCTGCGGTCCTAATTGCCCCTGCTATGCGATATGACATATTTGCAAGATTCCTTGGATCAGGACCTGGGTACCTCTGGGGGCCATTTTCTGCCAACCACGTGCCCTGCAGGGTCTGCCAGAGCCACCCCCCCCCCCCCCCCCCCCCGCCGGCTTTCTGATCAAGGCCTTGCCACCAGGCTCCTTCCCAGAAGTACCTGTACATTTCCCATCAGTCTGTCACCCAACCAGGGCCACTGAATGCTCTTCCCGGGGTCACAGGATTCCTGCAGAAACAAGAAATTCTAGATCATTCTGAACCAGCCCTCACCAAATGCGGCAATCTTGGTCTCCTAGAAACTGGACCAGACCTAGAGTCAGGATGCAGGAGTCCATTCTTTGCTCTATTGTGGCCAGATTCCGGGTCCGCTGGCTCCCCCAACCCAGTCCTGCCCTTGACCTCTCTCTCCAAGAAGGGCCGGAGAGATGGTGCGCAGGTGTCTGAGCTGCTCTGTGGACACAGCGCCGAGCCAGGAAGCACGAGTCACAGGGGTCCTGAGGCCCCTACTCGGGGCAGGTGCTTGAAGCCCAGGAACGCAGAACACATGCTCTTCCATGGCCACCTTGTTGACACGTTTAAGAGAAAGAAGTTACTCACTCCCGAAGTACTCCCTGGGTCCTGTGCTGAGTGCTGGGCACAGTGTAGGTAGATGGAGTCAACCATTTTTATTTCACTTCTTGATACGCACACGGCCCACCAACACAGTCTACCTCTGGCTGACTCCTGAGTGCGGAAGGACTGCAGGGACACGGAGTGGGTGGTGTCCCGGCGTGCCCTTTCCTGCCGTGTGGCCGCTTCTCAGCCTACACATTTGCAGGATCCAGAAAACCAGCACAAGTTCGAAAGTGTGACTGGGCCCTTGAGCCCTCCTTTATTTCTTGGAACGCTACTGCCTTCCTTCTGCCCTGAGCATGTTGTGGCTCCAGTGGAAAGCGTGGCCGCGGGGCAGTCAGCGGCCCTGCTCAGCTCAGCACCTGCATGTCGCACACCGACCTTGACCTTGTGCTTGCTCTGAGCCTCACTAAGCTCCCATGGGCACAGGGCCACCAAAGTCTGCTCATGGGGCATTGTCACCGGGCGGCCGGGTGCCATCACTGTGCATCGTGCGTATATCGTGTCTCCTCTGCTCCTATAGAGCTTATAAACCCAAGTTCAAGGCAGAGCAGTAAGCCAGGCAGGGGGCCCCGTGTTACTGCAAGGTCACAGGCGTGTGAAGCCGGCCTGCAGGGGACGTGGGGGAGGCCACCCTCAGCTTCCGCTACACCGGGAGGCCTTCGGTTTTCTTCTTCTGTAGTTTTATCTTGTTTGAATGTTTAGTTGTCAATAAAATCAATATAGCATAGATGTTTAAAACCAAGCTAATTAAGTAAAGATGTCAAAGCCGCCTTCTCTCGTCTTTAGAGATGTTCCTGGGAGACCAGCGGTTCAGCTATGGACAGCCCGTCACACTGACCTTCTGGGTCCCCTCTGGGGGCACCCCACTCCCCGTGCAGCTGAGGCTGGAAGGGGCGGGCCTGGCCCTGACTCTACGACACTCCAGCCTGTCGGGCCCCCAGGATGCTGGGCAGCCAGGGGAGGCACAGCTCACGTTCCTGTGAGTGTCTCGCGGGGTCCCCAGGGGTGGGGTTGGCCATTCCGGGTGGTCTCTGAGGTCTGGGCACGCTCCAGTCCACGCTCTGTGGTCTGGGGCCTTCCCTGCTGTCCACCCAAGCTGGGGGCTCCCTGGCCCCACCTGCCCCCAGCCTCGGGTTTTCCGGTTTGACCCCCCTCCCCTGCCAGGTTGCAGGAGACCTCTGAGGACGCGGACCCTCCGCTGCCCACCTTCCACTTCCAGCAGCTGCTCGCCAATCTGACCGCTTGGCGCATCCGGGCCGGCGGCCAGAGCGCAAGCCCTCCGGGTCAGTAATGATGAGGACGGCCCTCCTCACCAGCAGGGCCCCGGGGCTCCTTCACCTAATAGTTACCATCCCCACATAGCAGTTACCATCCCCGTTTGACCACAAAGACATCTGAAGGTCAGAGAAGTAGGACACTGGCCAAAGGTTATGCAGCTGCTGGGGGCTGGGGGCGGGGGGGGGGGGGGGCCGAGGACAGAGGCCGGGGCTGAACAGGTGCGGCTCCTGGCGTTGGACTGTTCCAAGATGCAGATGTGGGGCTACGACGCAGCCAATTGCTTCTGTGCATATTCAGGACAGGGAAGGTTCCGCCATTCCTGCCAGGAGGCGGGACCTTTGAGGGTCGTCTGGTGCTGGGCTCAGGGCCTGGTGCGGATCCCGGGGTTGGCTCCCCATGCTGGTCACTGGTGGTATTGCACCTAAGTCACCCCTGATTGCAGATCTGGTTTCTAAACCTTCTCAGGGAGGGGGCTGGGTCAGGACACAGCTCCAGGAGAGATTTCTAACGGCCTCCGGGGTCACACGGTGAGCATCCTCATGGTCCTCTGGCTGTTCCT
>NW_024080670.1:1480645-1706514 GCF_003009895.1 Hyaena hyaena | reverse complement strand
ATATAATTTTCAACTCCAAACATAAACATAAGAATAAAGGTCTGCAATAATATTGATGCATATTGACATCAAGAAATGGTAATAGGTACTTCATTTTGTAGAGCATATGGACATACACAATATAAATTACAAAGGAGATGGGGCGCCTGAGTGGCTTAGTCGGTTAAGCGTCCGACTTTCTCTTAGGTCATGATCTCTCTGTTCGTGGGTTCGAGCCCCTTGTCGGGCTCTGTGCTGACGGCCAGCTCAGAGCCTGGAGCCTGTTTCAGTCTGTGACTCCCTCTCTCTCTGACCCTCCCCTGCTCACACTGTCTCTCTCTCTCCTAGAAATAAAATAAAAATATTAAAAAAAAAAGGAAAAGAAAAATAGTCATTGAATTCCAGGGTGTGAGTGCGCAGGCAGGACCATCCTGGAGACATAATGTAACAGAGTTTCCCTCACTGTAATGATTCACCGTGGGTTTCAGAGAAACTGAAACTCAGGAGTCATTTGCAGACACAGAGAGCAGGGCAATTCTAAGCCAGAGGCATGGATGACTAGTGTTGGAATAAAAACCAGAGTCGGTACCAGCAGTCACTGGGCAGATTTGCCCGAGGGGTGTCTAGTGGGGACACTCCCTGACGGAGATGTCGGGACAGAAGCCACTGACTTGCCTGGTCCCAGGCAGTGAGGAGATAGTGGGCAGGGAGATACGGCTCTGTCACCTTGGCTCTGTCACCTTGGTCAATGCGGTTCTTTTAGAAGGTGGACTTAGCCTTGACCGTTTCATTGTTTCCTTAGGGGGGAAACGCCTTGACAGTAACCATTCATTTGTGGGCGAAGCCTTTGAACCCAGTTTCAAACATCCGACTGAATAGGATCGACCTTTGTTCCTTAAACCCATTGTGTTTGTCATTTTGGAATCATCACTAGATGGGAAAGTTTGCCAGGTCGCTGTGAGCGGGGCGGTCACAGAGGGGGACCAGAGCATAGACGGGGTGCACACTGGTGACAGACTTCAAGAGCTGGGGGGCCGCTAGTGGCATGATCTTCCAAAGTGGCGAAAGGCTGTCAGGAAAATTCTGAGCAAGACAAAGCGTGGGATTCCCTCCGCATTCAGGGGACCTGCATTGCTAGGCAATTCGATATGCACCCAGACTATCCCAAAATGCCTTGTGTTCCTGTGTAAAATGGAGTTGGGGTCGGGGCTCAGATGTTGGCCAAGGTGTTTCCCTGCCCTTTGGCATCCGGCAGGACCTCTGAAAGTCACAGGGGGCGTCTGCTCATGTCGGGACGTCTGATAGCCCTGGCCCTGGTCTCCTCATGACCATAACAGCCACAGATTTCCTTCCGGGGGGGGGGTGATGGGCTCTTTTCAAGATCGCTTAGCTTAGACGGCCAGGTTCCCCGGGGCCCCGTCAAGTCAGACTTGGGAGGTCATAAGCCGGCCCTTCCCGCCTCAGCTCCCCTTTCTCTTTGGATCCCCATCCCCATCATCCTTTTTTTTTTTTTTAATTTTTAATATTTTATTTATTTCTAGGAGAGAGAGACAGCGCGAGCAGGGGAGGGTCAGAGAGAGAGGGAGTCACAGACTGAAACAGGCTCCAGGCTCTGAGCTGGCTGTCAGCACAGAGCCCGATGCGGGGCTCGAGCCCATGAACCGCGAGATCATTACCTAAGCGAAAGTCGGACTCTCAACCGACTAAGCCACCCAGGCGGCCCCCATCCCCATCGTCCTTGCCCATACTCCCCAAAGCCTCCCTAGCTCCCCAGGTCACCCTGCTGAGGCTCCTTGGAGGAATTTCATTTCCACTCTTTCCAGCACCTTCTACAGCTTCCTTCTGTCACTCAGCCTTCAGTTAACAGATGTGTACAAATCACCTGCTTAGGCCAGGCCTGCACTGGGTGCTGGGGTGAATTGAAGCGGCAGGTGGACATACTGACCCTCCCTCTCCCGCCCCCTCCCCCCCTCCCCATCCAGCTACACACCTCCTCTTCCCACTGATGACGTTCTGGGCCCTCTCTCTCCACACCTTTTTCTGAGTGCATGGTCTTACATCTGTGTGTGTGTGTGTGTGTGTGTGTGTGTGTGTGTGTTTACATCTGTGCTTTTTAACTATAGGAATCTGATCACACGGTCTGATGTGATGCCACTTGCTTTTTTCGGCTAACAGCGTGTCTTGGGGAGCTGTGACCCATCTTACACGTAGGAAAAGGCTGGCTGCCCGTCCACCACATATCATTCCATGACACAGATGCTCCTGAGAGTTTCAGCCGTCCCTCCGTTCATAAGCTTTGAAGTGGTTTCCAGTTTTCCACTATGCATACGGGGCTGCCGAGAGTAGGGAGGACGTAAAGGTTTTTGTCTGCTGTGCACGTCTGTCTTTTAGCGCAGATCCCTCAGCATGGAGATGTGAGGTTTTGGGTCAAAGAGTGCACGTTTTAAGTCTTGACACGTGCTGCCAGATTTTGGCTGCACCAAACTCTGTTCTAGGGACATGCATCCACCCCCGTCCACAGTCTACCTGCTCTGGTTATTAACAGATAGTTGTTCCGTTTTGCCCTGAGTTTCTGGTTGCTTTCTGGGGGGAAGGTTGGTCTGCCGGGAGCTACTGCTGTTCACTAGAAATGGAACCTCATCTACAGTCCTATAGCCCTGTGCGTGGGTTCCCCACACCGCCTTTCCCTGTCCGTGATCCTTCAATGCTTACCAATCGGAGGGTTATGAACGGTATCGTTGTTTATATTTACATATCTAATAACCTGTGAGGATGAATGGCTTTCCAGAAAATTCCCAGCCATATCCATTTTTGTTCTCAAAAAATCTCTCTTTAAGGGACGCCTGGGTGGCTCAGTCGTTTAAGCTTCCAACTCTTGATTTCAGCTCAGGTAACGATCTCACAGTTCGTGGGTTCAGGCCCTGCGTCGAGCTGCTGTCAGCACGGAGCCTGCTTAAAATTCTCTTTCTCCCTCTCTTTGCCCCTTCCCCTGTTCACTCTCTCTCTCAAAACAAAAAAATGAACAAACCTAAAGACTACCTATTTGGGGGCCTGTGGGTGGCTCAGTCTGTTAAGCATCGGACTTTGGCTCAGGTCATGATCTCGCAGTTCGTAAGTTCAAGCCCTGCATCGGGCTCTGTGCCCGCAGCTCAGAGCCTGGAGCCTGCTTCAGATTCTGTGTCTCCCACTCTCTGCTCTTCCTCCCCTGTTCATGCTCTGTTTCTCTCCGTCTCTCGAAAAATGAATAAACATTTAAAAAATATTCTTAAAAAACCACTACCTATTTTCCTTTGCCTTCTGTCTGTTTTGTTAAAAATCTTAATTGACCCACATGCTGCCTTTTTATCTGTGTGCCAGTGACCGTTTGCCTGTTCCATGTGTGAACAGGAAGGTCTTGGGTGGGGGGGGGGAACATGTGCCTGTAACTCTCTTCCTCTCTGTCCCCATTCTGCAGGCCGGGTGTACCTGACTGAGGTCCGGCTCACGTCAGCCCAGCGGGGACTCTCCCCGCCAGCCTCCTGGGTCGAGACTTGCTCATGTCCCACGGGGTACGCAGGCCAGTTCTGTGAATCCTGTGCTCCAGGATACAAGAGGGAGACACCACTGGGGGGTCCCTATACCAGCTGTGTCCCCTGCACCTGCAACCAGCATGGCACCTGTGACCCCCACACAGGTGAGTCCTGCCCCCCGCCCCCCTCAAAGCCACCTGGGCCACACCCAGCACAGCAGGTGAGTGCTGACCCCAACAGGGTCAGCCGTGGGCACGTGTGAGTGGTCACTAAGAGCAGTACTACTAAGGTGGTGTCCCCGAGGTCCTCCCCGGGCCGGGCACCTTTCTACACGCTGCGTCATTGATTCCTGCAAGCTCAGGTCTTAGTCTAGGGACCCAGGGCGCAGGGAGCCTGCACGGCCAGCAGGTGGCAGAGCTGCTCCCGCCACAAGGTCAGTCCTCACTAGGAGAGGAGGAGACCCAGAGAGAGCCTTCCACGGAGGTCACTAGGCGGGAGGTGCTGGATGGGGGCCGGACCCTGGCCTCTGTCCGCTCCGTGGGCCTCTCACACCAGAAGTGAGAGGGTCGGCGCCCTGCTGCCCTCCGGGGGCAGGCGGGGTCTCTGAGAAGCCAGATGCACCGTTCAGCTGCTCTCAGGCCCCACAGCGGAGTGGACGAGGGACAGCAGCTGGGAATCAGCAGTCTGGCCGGGGGGGGACGGGCACACGGTACGTGAGGGGCCTCCTCCCCGCCTTGGCCATGGCAGGCATCACGAATCGAGCCCAGATGAGGCCTCATAATCCCAACATGTGCTGGTCCGGGCAGCCCCGACCGAGGGAGCGTGGCGTGGGGCCAGCCTGTCATCCCTCAGAAGTGGTGACCATGCCATGACTTCCTGCCCAGTTTGGGCCAGTCCTCGTCTGTCAAACGGGGTGAATGCCCACTGCTGCTCATGCTGGAGAGAAGAAGGTGTGAGCGTGTGGATCTGGGCTGAGGCGGGGACCAGGGGAAGGCAGCACGGGCAGGATGGCTCCCCTCTTCCCCCGTCTGCCCCGAATTCCCTCTCTGTTCCTTGTTCACCTCGGCCTCAGCCGCGTGTTGGGGGGCTTCCTGGAAGTGGGGGCCTCCCGGAAGTGGGGTTTCTCAGCCAGGTTTCTCACTCAGGCCCTGGCAGTGGGGCCTCCCTTCTCTGGGGCAGAGGCTCTGTGCAGACTCCAGGTCTGGAGAAGGGGGCTTGCAGACCCCCCCCCAGCGTGAGAAACGAGTGGGGGGTGGGGCTTGCTCTATGAGACCAGCCAGCCTCTGAGCCTGTAGAGCCTCTTTACAAGCTCATGGTGGGAACAGACCCCCAGGTCTGTGTTGCTCTTGTTTATTTAAAAAAATTTTTTTTGAATGTTTTTTTAGTTTTGAGAGAGAGACAAAGTGTGAGCAGGGGAGGGTCAGAGAGAGGGAGACACAGAATCTGAAACAGGCTCCAGGCTCTGAGCCATCAGCACAGAGCCTGACACGGGGCTCAAACCCACGAACCGTGAGATCATGACCTGAGCTGAAGTCGGACACTTAACTGACTGAGCCCCCCAGGCGCCCCAGGGGTCTGTGTCACTCTTGCTTTTGGCCCCTGAGGTTATGAGGACACAGAGGAAAGGGCACGAAAACCGTGAGTGGCCACGCGGACAGGTCGTCTGGTGGTTTGGTTATAGGTTGAAGAACAAAATACTAACGATAACAGTAACGATCGTGCCGTGTGCCAGACACTATGCAGGGCACTCCGGCTGCCCAGTCCTGCCGAATCCCAACCAAAACCCTAGTGGTCAGAGCCATTGTCGTGTCCATCTTGCAGGTGAGGACACTGAGGCAGGGGTGTTAGGTGGTTTTCCCAGCTTTCTCGGTCAGTGAGTGGTGGATGTGAACCCAGGGTGGACCTTTTCATCCCCAGGCGGTGCTGCCTCCACCTTGGGGGGCTCCCAGCTCAATTCTGCTTGGGGACACGCTCTGTGACCCCGACCACCAAGACGCTCGCTGTTTCTGGAACATTCTGGGCTCAGGCGGTCATAACCAGGCGCTTGTCTTGCCCCTCAGGGATCTGCTTGTGCGGCCACCACACCGAGGGCCCTTCCTGTGAGCGCTGTTTGCCGGGTTTCTATGGCAACCCCTTCGCAGGCCACGCCGACGACTGTCAGCCTTGTCCGTGCCCCGGACAATCGGCCTGCACTGCCATCCCAGAGACAGGGGAGGTGGTGTGTACCCACTGCCCCCCAGGCCAGAGAGGTGAGTGGCTCGGGCCCTGGGGCCCTGCTTCTGTCCTGGGCTCCAGGAGTGGGGTCTTGGGTTTGCGGTGTGACAGATGGGGGAAGGCCCAGTGTAGCCTGACCTCTCAGAACATGGCCAGGGCCCCCGGCTGCCGTGGGTTCCTGGCAGAACGTGGGCCATTGGGCATCTCCAAGAGTCTTTTTCTTTTTCTTTTTTTTTTTTTTAATAATTTTATTTATTTCTAGGAGAGATAGAGAGAACGACAGTGTGAGCAGGGGAGGGTGAAAGAGAGAGGGAGACACAGACTCTGAAATAGGCTCCAGGCTCTGAGCTGGCAGTCAGCACAGAGCCCGACGCGGGGCTCGAACCCACGAACCGCGAGATCATGACCTAAGTGAAAGTCGGACGCTTAACTGACTAAGCCACCCAGGCGCCCCGAGTCTTTTTCTTTTAATGTTTATTTATTTTTGAGAGAGAGACAGAGAGCGAGCAGGGGAGGGGCAGAGAGAGAGACACAGACTCTGAAGCAGGCTCCATGCTCTGAGCTGTCAGCACAGAGCCCGATGAAGGGCTCGAACTCATTAACCGTGAGAACATGACCTGAGCTGAAGTCGGACGCTCAACCAACTGAGCCACCCAGGCGCCCCATGGAGAGTTTTTGAAAATTCCCATTTGGGCCCTGGCCTTCTAGAGCCTGGCTTACCTAAGAATCTGTATTCATAACAAGTGCTCTCACTAATTCTGATACATGGATGAGAAGGACAATCTCTGATTACACTTTCAGCTTTTAAAACATGTTGCCAGATGTTGTATAAGGGAGAAACCCCCACCCACACTCCCCACTCCAGGACCCAGGGTCACCCTCGACATCTGATTCTTTTCCAGCTCTTTTGAGATATTATTCACATACCCGACAATTCGCCCACTTATACAACTCGATGTGGTTTTTGGGGGTATATTCCATTATTAATTTCTTAAGTTATGGTGAAAAATATATAACATAAAATTTGTCATTTGAACCATTTAAAAAAATTTTTTTAATGTTAATTTATTTTTGAGAGACAGAGAGAACATGAGAGAGAGAGAGGGAGACAGAAATCCAAAGCAGGCTCCAGGCTCCGAGCTGTGAGCACAGAGCCTGATGCGGGGCTCGAACTCCAAAGCTGTGAGATCACTACCTGAGTCGAAGTTGGCCGCTCAACCGACTGAGCCACCCGGGCACCCCATGATTTGAACCATTTTTTAAGTGCACAGTTGAGTGGCGTTTACGTACATTCACGGGGTTGTGCAGCCATTTCTACAATGTGTCTGCAGAATGTATTCACCCTCCCAAACGGAAACACTGTCCCCATTATACAACCCCACCCCCCCCTTCTGCAGCCCCTAGTAAGCACTACTTCCTGTCTCTCTCCTACTTCCTGCCTCTTCCCTACTTCCTGTCTCTCTGCATCTGACTCTTCCTGGGACCTCGTATAAGTGACATCATCCGATGTTTGTCCTTCTGTAACTGGCTTGTTTCACTCGGCACACTGTTTCCGAGGCTCCCAGACATCCGATTTTGTGTCCCTGTGGCTGCCTCAGGAGGTCCTGAGGTCCTGTCTAGTGCCCGCCTTGCTGGGGACCGCTAGGAAAGCAGCTCCCCCTGTGCCAGCAGTAGAGCGGCGGGTGGGGGCCCAAGACCGGAGGACCCTGCCCCCCACCCTGCCCTCATGCTGTGCCTCTGTTCCGTAACCTTCCCTGCATTTTCTGGCTCCCCTGGTCTGGAGACTCGAGGAGAGCCTGGTCTGCGGGTGTAGACAGAGAAGTTCAGTCTGGCCCAGGCAGCCATGTGCCCGAGGGAGGATTTGGGGAGTGGGAAGAGCAGTGCTGTGCACGGAGGGAACAACCCCTGGGAAGGTCGCCCGGGGGGGCGCCAGCCCCGCCCCCCTTGTCACACCAGCGTCCTGCGGGCCTTGCTGATGAAGAGGATGGTCAGCGGGTGATGACAAGGAATATGTGACGGCCACCGCTGTTGTAGTGCCCGGAGTTGTGCTAAGAGCTTTACACAAATGATCTCACCAAGCCCTCTCCCTGGTTCTCTGCCGCGGCTGCCATGACTGTCCCGGCTTTGTAGACAAGGAGCCTGAGGTCAGAGAGGCCCAGGAGCTCGCCCTAGACCACACAGCCAGCCGGCGGCTGAGCTGGGCCCTGGCCCTGGAGCCCACGCTCTGTTCCACAAGGAGACGCGAGGGCCGATTGCTTGGGTTCACACCTTCCCCCCACCTACCGTGGGGACCCGGCAGCCCCCTCCCTCAGGCCTGCGCCTCCACACACAGCCCCCTCCCTTCCCCAGGGCGACGCTGTGAGATCTGTGATGATGGCTATTTTGGGGACCCTCTGGGGCTCTCTGGAGCCCCCCAGCCCTGCCGCCGGTGCCAGTGCAGTGGGAACGTAGACCCCAACGCCGTGGGCAACTGTGACCCCCAGTCTGGCCGCTGCCTGCGTTGCCTGCACAACACGACAGGCGCCCGCTGCGAGCGCTGTGCGGAAGGCTTCTACGGGAGCGCCCTGGCCCCTCGGCCTGCAGACAAGTGCACGCGTGAGTACCCACCTCTCGAGCCACCGGCAGGGCATGGTGGGGCCCCACTCCGCCAGCTCTAGCCATCAGTTCCAAGGGGCTGTGCAACCCTAGGCAGATTACTCACCTTCTCTGGTCCGTTGTCCGAAAGGCGTAAGGGTTTGCTCTCCTCCAGGGTCTCTCTCAGCCTTGATCTAATCACCCCTGAGCTTATGCTTTATTTATTTTATTTTTTGCCTTGATTTGGCGCTTACTCCCAGCTCCACAGGTAGCGCCCACGACTGTCCTCCTCGGCCACAGCACTCACCACGTTTGTGCTGCCCCCGGGCTTCCTTCAGGCTTTTCTCCTCCACCTGGGTTCGCACACAGTCCTGTGTCCCCGCTCAGAGGGCTGTACCTCAGCCCATGGAAGGCTTCCAGAAGTGCTTCAGGGAGAAGTTCAGCATTTCCCCCAAACTTACTCCAGAGCCCCTTTCTCCACGCGGCACCCGTCAGCACCCTGCCGGCCTCTTGTTTTTACGGGGCCCAGAGGGCAAGGTCAAGCGGCCCAAGACAGTGGGCACAGGGGTCCCCCCATGACTCCCTGGCCAGGTCTCTGGCCTTCTCTCCAGCCAGTGGGAGTTCGGGGCCAAGCTCAGAGGAGCCCTCTGCCTCCATGCCGATTTGGGGCTGTTTTTCCAAGGACATAGGAAACGGTTGAGATTTGAGCCCGGCCCTATAGCCTTTTTCCAGAAACAGCTCAGGAGGCTGGGCTGAATGTGAGTCATCCCTGTGTGCTCCCTGTCTTCTCCGGGACCCCCAAAGGTTGAGCGATAGTCTTCATGGTTCCCCAACGCCATTTTCTGCTCCCGTCCCCAGCCTGTGGTTGCAACCCGGGGGGCTCGGTCAGTGAGCAGACACCCTGCGACCCGGTGACCGGCCGGTGCACCTGCCTGCCTCACGTGACGGGACGGGACTGTAGCCGCTGCAGCCCCGGCTTCTATGGCCTCCAGCCCGGGAGGGGCTGCCGGAGGTGAGTGGGGCGAGGCTGTGGGTGCCCTTCCCCCTGGGGGTGTCTCCAGGATGGAAGGCGCCCCGGGCGGCCTCCGGGGAGGGCTCCGGTTTGGAACGGGCCATCCTAGGCTCCGTGCCAGGCACACCGGGCCCTGCACCAAAGGGGGACAAAGCGATGGTCCCTCGGGGGTCAGACTTGTGGCCCTGCCAACCCAGGATGCCGGCCAGGAGCAGCCCTCAGGGAGGGCCAGGTGGCCGGGGGGGCCAGTTTGCTCTCCGATTCCCCTTCTCGGTGACGCTGTTGCTCAGTGACCTTTTTGGCCACAACGGCACCTTCGTGCCTTTGGGGAACAGCGGAGGGCTCCAGGGAAGCGCCCCGGGGAACAAACAGGTTTCCTCCTTGCGAGAGTCCTCAGAGCCTTTAATGTGCTGGTCGCAGTGTGCCTTTCCAACAGAGGAGTATAGTCTCCAAGATCTGTGTGTCCCCATAGCCTCTGGCAGGGGTGGGGGGGGGGAGGCATTTGGTGAGACTGTGCCTCCTGGGGTTCAGCTTGGGGAAAGCTGTTTGATGTGTCCGGAGGCAGAGATGGGGCCCCTGGGCCCCCGTCTGCAGAGGGGGTGACCTACAGGCCCCCGGGCAGCCGCTGCCAGCAGAGCTCGCCTCAGACCCGGTCCCCTCCCCTGTCATAGCTGCAAGTGTCACCCGCTGGGCTCCCAGGAGGATCGGTGTCACCCCACGACTGGGCAGTGCCCCTGTCGCCCAGGCGTTGAGGGCCAGGCCTGCTACAGATGCCAGCTGGGTTTCTTCGGCTTCTCCATCAAGGGCTGCCGAGGTGAGGAGCTGGGTGCTGCCCGGCCGCCCAGGAGGTGGGGCCTGAGATCTCTGGGCAAAGAGGGGGCTGCCAGCCATTTGGCAGGAGAGCGAAAGGTCAGGTGCAGGCGCATCGCTGTCTTCTAAGAACAGCCATAGAAATATGGATGGAACGAATGCAGGGAACCAAAAACTCCGCTGCTACATCCCTGTGTGCTGAGGCCATCGGGTCACCTCTCTGGGCCTCGGTTTCCGCATTCGTACGGCTGGACTGCATGGCAGTTCCGAAACATGGCTGGTTCTCAGACCCAGGGACGCCGGAGTAAGTCAGCTGTCACCTCCGGCCTTCTGACTCAGTCTCCCAGGAAGGACCCAGGAGTGTGATTGAGCTGCCTCTGGGGTGGGGGAGGGGGGGGTCGGGAGCAGCCCGCTGCTAGCATGCAGGGGACCTGAGGGGCTCTGATGTTGGGTGGGGGGCATCAGGGCGCTCAGCGCCATCTGCACCGCTCCCCCCAGCCTGCAGGTGCTCCCCGTCGGGGGCCGCCGAGGCGCAGTGCCACAAGAACGGCACGTGCGTGTGCAGGCCCGGCTTCGTGGGCTACAAGTGTGACCGCTGCCGGGAAAACTTCTTCCTCACGGCCGGCGGCACCCACTGTCAGGAGTGCCCGTCCTGCTACGCCCTGGTGAAGGAGGAGGTGAGCCCACCCATCCGGGCCCCACCCAGGAAGTCTCGCCCTGCCTCCCGCCACATCACGCTCCCCCCGCCACCCCACCGTGAGCGCCAGCTCTGTGCTGGGCACCGGGAACTGACTTCTCATCCATGGCTCTCAGGCCTTCTGGGGCCACTGGTCACCTTCTCCCTGTGCTCACCCAGCCATCTGGCTGATGCCAGCCCTGCCCAACCCTCACCTCTGCTTGCCCCTGGCTCCTGACTAGACAGGAGAAGAGCTGCTGTCACCGGGTATCCTTCCCCACCCAAGCCCAGGTCTCACACTTTCTCAAGTTCAGTGGGGATGAGACCACATAGATGGCCCTTGGTGGAGGCAGTAGGGAGGAGGGCCAGGCCTCAAGGAGAATTTTGAGAGGGAGCTGGTGTGATGCAGGGGTGAGGAGCGTGACCTCTCCAAACCCATGTGGTGTCCCCAATAGCAGGGAGCAGCTTTGGTAAATTTCATCCCTCTCTCTCCTGCTCCAAAATGGACGCAGGCGTGCGACCCCTCACCTGCAACTGGTGAGGCCAGCCTTCAGAATGACGATGCTGTAAAAAGACACAATGATGGGTGGTGAATAGTAGCCACCCCTCCCCGCCCCTCCCCTCTGTAGTGCCTGGGCCAGTCTGTCCCTGCAGTCAAACCCATGGATGTATCTGCAGGGAAACAGATAAATAGTCACCCCAAATAAAAAATAAGGACCACAGACAGTCTAGGTCAGAACGCTTTTGCTGCTAGATGAGTTTAGAATTTTTTTTAACATCATTTTGCCATTCAGTAAGGAACGGAAAGCCCTGTGGTTTCTCAGAGCATTCTGGACTTTGGAATCGAAGAGAGGGCTCAGGACTTGCATCCTCCGGCCCTTAGGGTGGTTACAAGGTGAACATGAGCCGGTGTGTGGCCAGCAGCCGCTTGCGGTTCCCTGCAAGTGTGTAAACACAGTCATTGTTGGTGTGACTTGGGGGATGCCTGGCTGGCTCAGTCAGTAGAGCGTGCAACTCTCTCTCTTTTTTTTTAATGTTTATTTATTTTTGAGAGAGAGATAGAGCATAAGCAGAGGCAGAGAGAGAGGAAGACACAGAATCCGAAGCAGGCTCCAGGCTCTGAGCTTTCAGCACAGAGCCCAACATGGGACTCGAACCCATGAACTGTGAGATCATGACCTTAGCCGAAGTCGGATGCTTAGCCACTGAGCCAACTGAGCCACCCAGGCACCCTGCACGCAACTCTTGGTCTCAGGATTGTCAGTTCAGACCCCATGTTGGGCATGGAGCCTACTTAAAAAGAATGAATAATGAAATACAAACACAAATAGATAAAAGAACAGTGCTAGAAGACATTGTGTGGCACACTCAGTCAGCAGTATCCACGTACACCTGCAATATAGCAGGACAGACAGATTCTCCTGGGGAGTCCCTTCCCATCCCTCTCTCAGTAGATCAGAGATGTGTCAGCTGAATGCTAGCAGGTGCCATGGGTGTGAGGAGGGAAGGGACAGCTATGAGGAAGGGGTGGGCAAGGCTGGTCCTCAAAGGTCTGGTGTGTCCTCGGCTTTGATGCTCAGAATGAGACAGGAAAAGGAGACCATCGGTGAGGGAAAGGCTGGACAGAAGCCAGGGGAGAGGTGTGCAGACAGGACTTCTGGGCCATCAGCCTCGCGTGCCCTTCTTTTCCTACCTCCAGGCTTCCAAGCTGAAGGCCAGGCTGACCCTGATGGAGGGGTGGCTGCAGAGGTCTGACTGTAGTGAGCCCTGGGGACCCCTGCACATTCTGCAGGGAGAGGCCCCACGGGGGGACATCTACCAGGGACATCTGCTGCAAGGTGAGCGGTGACGAGACGGCTGGCTGGTCAGACCCCCCCCCCCCCCTTGGAGCCCTTCAGTCTGGTCTCAGGATGCTCTGAAGGCTCTGAGCTGGGTCCTAGAAGAACTCACTTTCTGGGAGAGCCTGTCCTCCCCAACTAAATGGGCTCCTCCCATGTCCCCACCCCAGACCTTTCCTTCAATGTCCCCCACCCAGTTGTACTTTGCAACTTTATTCGTCTCTGACTGTAACACCTATCCCCATGCCCCATGCCCTGTGTCCCACCCGGGACTGTAAGCTGAGTGAGGAAGGGGGCTGGTTTCACACATACAACAAATAATCACTGAGGTGCTGTCCCAGGTGCTGAACAGGTACCGTTTCTGCTGCCTTGACTATTGGCCATTTTGCTCATTCCCCAGGATAGAAATAAACAAGTACATGAGAATAGAGACTGTTAATAGAGCCAGATGGAATTTGGCCTTGGGACATTGTAATTTAGGGAATATTAAAAGTGAGTTGACCCTTCTGTATAATTTCATGTTCATAGGCACCTTTGCTCCTTTAGCAGCCAGGCGTAGGTGAGCTGAGCACTTGTTAGCAAGACTCGTGATCAGAATAGGGACCTTCCAGATGATGTGTGTTCAAACGACCATACCAACCCACACTGCAGATAACAGAGCTGACTCAAGGTGGTGGCCTTTCTGCTGTCTCAGGTTCAGGAATTGTTTCTTGTGGCTCTAGCAGAACTGAGTTCCTTCCAGGCCCTTATCTGTGGTGGACTTCCTATGTGGGAGGGCTTCGGGTCATGATTTGCCTTCTCTGGACCTCAGTCTTTGCGTCTGTAAAATAGGGAGGCTCTTCCCTTGGAGCTGACTGGTGGTGGTTGGTGCTCAGGCCTGGTGAGGGAGCTAAGCTGTGCCCAGACAGAGATGGGGGGTCCCTGAGGGTGAGCACTTTGTTGTGACATATCAAGTGCTCTGTGACCCCTGAACTTTGCGGGCTTCATGCAGGAGCCCGGGAAGACTTCCTGGAGCAGGTGACAGGCCTTGAAGGTGCGGTGAAGGCTGCCCGGGAGCAGCTGCGGACACTGAGCAAGGGTGCCCACTGTGGCCAGGCTGGAACAGAGAAGACCTGCTTCCAGCTGGCAGACCTAGATGCAGCACTGGAGTCCTCGGAAGAGGAGATTCTGCAGGCGGCCATCATCCTCAGATCTCTGGTAACACATCCTGGGCTCACCTGGTGACCTAGTGGCTGGGCTGTGCCTTTTTGGAGAGGCTCTGTTTCCTCATCTACAGAATGGGGGGGGGGTCACACAGCACCCCTTCTGCTGATTCAGTGGGATAATGTCTGCACAGAACAAGGCATGTTCCAGGGGGACACTGAATGTCCAGCGAATGAGTGGTGGGCATCATAACTGCCGTTTCTACATTCTGGGGCTCTGCCCACCGGGTGCTGACTTTCAGGCTACCTTTGAGCATTTATAAAATAACTGGCATGATTTAGTCCTGCCCAGTAATTTGGTCAAATGAGGCCCTTGCCCTTCAAGGATGCCCATCAGCTTCCTCCCATCTCCCTCTCTTCTCTAAAGGTGATTCCTCAGGAAGGGTCCAGCCAGCCCACCACCTGGAGCCACCTGGCCACCGAGGCCCATGCCCTCGCCAGGAGGTGAGACCCCGGGCCCTGGGAGCCTGGTGAGGTCTTGCCCACACAGTCTTGAAGGGAACCCAGCACTTCTCGGGGATGGGGGGTGGGTTCCCAGGTCAGGATCAACCCCGCAGGTGTCCCCTTGCCTGGATTCAAACCCAGGCTGTCCTGACCACTCTCTTCTGTGATGTCTTTATTAGGGTGACCATATCATTATGGTCCAAACTGAGATTTTACAAGTGATAAAAGGCCCTATTGATCATTATGCCAGGACAACAGGCATCAACTCAATGGAACAGGAGCAGGGGCATGGGTGGGTCCCTTCCCATCAGCCCTCACTGTGTGTCTAGCAGAGGGAGAAAAGGAGCTCGGCCCACAGGGTTGGAGTCCCGTGTGCTGGGAGGTGTGGGTTTGGGTGCAGGCCGCCTTCTGTGTGAGCTCCTGGTGGTGGTCAAGTGGGCATTTCTATACAGCCACAGGGACACCACTGCCAAGATTGAGGCCACTGCGCGGAGGGCCCTGGTCGCCTCCAACACCAGTTATGCACTTCTCTGGAGTCTGGTGGAGGGCAGAGTGGCCCTGGAGGCCCAGCGGGAACTGGAGGGCAGGTGAGGCCTCCCGGGTGTGGGTGGAAGGTTGAGTTGGCCTCCTGCAGCCGACGGGGCCTGGCTGGAGGGTGCTGGGTCCAGAACTGGCTTCCTTCCTGAGTCCTGACGTCCTCTGGGCAGGTGGGCGGGGATGTCTGAGGTCTCGGGCCCACTGGGTGATGCATTACAAGAATGCATTTATGCCTGGGGGTGCAGGTCAGCCTCTGGAGAGAAGGAGTGAGAACTTGAACCAGGAGGGTCCAGAGCAGCATGTCTCTCTCTCACCCCTGCAGCATCCCGCAGCACCCCCCCAGGCCCCACCCCCACCCCCAGGCAGCTCCTTTCAGGCACCAGCTTCCTTCTTGGCCTCTGCTTCTCTGCTCTGTGTGACTCCCTTCTAACCTCAGTCAGAGTGTCAAGAGAGACCCAGGAAGGCCTCCCTAAGTCCCAAGTTGACTTCCTAGATGAGAGAATGTGAGTGGCCCAGCTTAGATCAAGTGGCCGGCCCTGACTGGCATGGGGCGCTGTGTGTGAGGTCATCTGACCCACTCCTGGGCAGGGGTGGGGGCACAGGCTGTCTGAGAAGTGGGGGAGGGATGAGAGACCGCAGGGGGGGGTCAGCATCCCAGCCGTGCTCACTGTGGAGCTGGGTGGGGGGAGGGCACAGACAGCTGGACGGAACAAGAAACCTGTTCTAGGCAGTTAACTACAGCACCTTGAAGCTGAGGGCCCTCAGAGCCCAGGGCTATCCATTTACCTGGAGAGCCACATGCCCAAGGTCACCCAAGGGCACGGCCGAGCCAAGACCGAGGCCCGAGCTGCCGTCCCTTCACCAACATCAGGCATTTTCCTCTTCGCGATTCAGCCAGAGAATCCAAACATTTGCAAAACATATGATTCTCGAGTGGAAGCCAAGCCCAAGCCCCTTCAGAAAAGAGCGTTTGACTTGAATGAATGAAGAAACAAGAATGTGCTGCCTTTACTGCCTTTTCCATTCATTTGAAAGCTGCCAGTTTCCGAGGCCAGCTGCCGGATGCCGACCCTGCAGAGGGCGGCTCTGCCTGGGCGGTTTCCAGAGGGCTCCGGCGGGGGGTGGGGGGTGACATCCACGGGGAAGGAGAGCCCTGTGCCCTGCTCTGCGAGGCAACTTTGCTGTCTCCCCTCAGGTACCAGGAGGTCCAGGCAGCCCAGAAGGCGCTGGGCACGGCTGTGGCAGAGATGCTGCCTGGAGCTGGGAGGGTGCTGGCCGCCACGCAGCAAGTTGGTGCAGACGCCGTCCTGCGCCCGGCCCCACGGGCTGCCCCTGCAGCACTGGTCAGCCTGGCCGTCCTTGGAGCTCTGCATGGGGTGGGGTGGGGAGAATGAGGCAGCTGGGAAACCAGCGCAGCCCAGGCAGAGGCAGACGACGTGGCTTATTTTTAACTATATGGCAGTCGATTAAAACGAGATAATCCACATCCGTGGCTTGGCCGAGCGCCTGCCTGGCACAGAGATGGAGCTCGGCCGGTCTTTGTAGTTGATTGTGATAATAATAGCAAAGGCCAGGTGTCTTCTGCACAGTGGCATTAGCAGAGGCAGCAGAGAGACGCGGGGTCAAATCCCAGCTCCGCCTCCCCAGATCTGTGACCTTGGCCAAGGTCACGTTCCCTCCCTGCGCCCTCAGTTAATTCCTCTGTGAGACGGAGCTCACCCATCAGGTAGTTGTAGGCCGCGTCCATGCGAGCCGGGAGAGGATTTGTGAGCAGTATGCAAAGTGGTCCTCAGTGCCTGTCAGCCCTCAGCACCTCCGGATAAATCAGCTCCGTCGTGTCTCCCCAGTAATCCTCAAATCCCCAGACTCAGAAACCGCACTCTAAGAAAGAGACTAAGCTTATACAAATGCATCTGGGGCAAAACCTGACTGGCCTGAAGCTCCTTCTTTGGGGTCCTCGCTTCCCTCACCCCGAATATGAAGAGTAGCGTGCAGGTACTAAGGGGTTTGACCCTGAGCGTGGCCCTCGATGCCGCCGAAGGTGTTAGATGGCATTCGGCACCTGCACGGCTCTGCTTCTCAAGTCAGGAAAATTCTGAATTTGGAAATACATTCGGGCCCCAGGTTTCAGCTGAGATTGTGGATCTGGGGAAGGAAATGCAGGTCAGGGAGGCCTCGCTCCTAGTCGTTGGTAAGACTGGAACCTGAGACAGGCTCTCCCTGCCCTGGCTGCCCCTCTTCTTCCTGGGGCCCACAGGCAGCTCTGTTCCCGCCCCCCCCCCCATTCCTGTCCCTGGGCGCCTCCCACCCGGTAGAGGACCTGTCCCTCGGGTCTTCCTGCCGGGCCCTGCCTGAGCCCACCATCTCCCTGCAGAAGTCCCAGGCCGGGGCCCTGGGTCTGAAGGCACAGGCCCTGGAGAAGACGGTTGCTTCTAGAGAGCGTGCGGTCACCGAGGCTGCCCGGGCCCTCCAGGCCACCGCCCAGGCCGAGCTGCGGAAGACGGAGCCCCTCACACAGGTGGGCTCATGTCCTTGAAGCAGGCACCGGGTCGGGCTGCCCTGGGGGTGTCCTGGGGTGTGGGGGGAGCAGGAGAATGAAAGGCAAAGACCCTGTCCGTCCAGTGTCTCCCCCTGCGGATCCTCTCTCTTCTCTCTCCAGCTTCGCCAGCAGGCCAGAGCCGCCCTGACGCGGGCTTCCTCATCCGTCCAGGCCGCCACAGTGACGGTCACGGGAGCCAGGACCCTGCTGGCCGACCTGGAAGGTATGCGTGCCTCGCTCAGCCCTAGGCTTCTTGCTGCGTAACTGCCCGTGCCGCAGGGGACCGAAGTCCAGTTGTGTGGGCATAAGCCAACCGGCCCTTCCCCTCCCCACCCAGCCAGGACCCCTCCCGGGCTGCTCGACTGTTCCTCACACACCCCTCACCGGGTACTCACCCGCATGGCTGTCGGCCATCAGACCACACACAGAGCCTATCAGGGCCGATTCCGAGGCCATCGGCTATCCATTCCTGGTCTCGTCTGCTCAGGCCGGGGGTCCCATCACCTGGTACAAACGGCGGCCACAGTCCAGTGTTCAGCTGGGGTCGCAGGGAAGGAGGCAGAGTTCTCTTTAGAAAGGGGGCGTGGGTTGATGCCATTCCAGGTTTCCTTTGGGCTTTAGGAAAATGAGGCTAAGTGGTCCCATTTCATAGACGTGTAGACCAAGGAAAGGGATTGGTAACTATCCCTGGGTCAGAGATGCACCGAATAGAAACCGTCCAGGGTCAGGATTCTCCGGCTCTCCGTCCCCCTGTGGCATAGGCTTCTCTGAGGTCCTCTTTGCCCCTTGTCTGTGGCTCTGCACCAATGAGCTGAATAAAGCAGGAACATAGGCCCCAGGGGCCCCTTGGTGTCTAAGACCGGAAGTCAGGCTCTGCTTGATCCGGTTCTACAGACTTCCTTCCCAACTCTACCCACTGCCCCTGGGAGATGTGGCCCCAGCCATGGACCCTCTACCTTCTGGGACAGAGGGTGAGCTGGTCAGTGCCTCCTCTTCTCTAGGCTGCTCTGTGGTCTGAAGTCTTGGTCACCCATGAGTCAGGGGGCTTCCATGCAGAGGGCGTGGCCGTGTGCTCTTGGCTCTGAGTTGCGTTTAGGAAAATGTAAATTCAATGACATGCAGTGGTGGAATATTAGGATTTTAGGACATTGAAATTATCAAGGTTGCTCGAGCCCTCTGCTGCAACCCCCTCACCACCCAGGGGACTCATCCAGCCTCTGCTTGCCTACCTCCAGTGCTTGTGGGCTCACTACCTCACAAGGCATCCCCTTCTCACTGTCGGATATACTGCATGGAACTTTGCCTCCCTGGGGCAGTACTGTGAGTACACAAGGGCTCATCTCAAACCTCTAACTCTAGGTTCTTTCCCCTCATTCCTGCCCCTTTTCAGAGACGCCCTCTGTCACTACCAGTTGGCCTGTGCCCAGTTGGTATTCAGGATGAAAGGAAAACTCACAGAGTGAATTAGCCCGAGAGGTTATCTATCAAGAGTGGGTTTGTGTTCAAATAAGTTTAGGATATGTCATTACTATAGCGCCTTCTAGAGGCCATACAGCGTGCACCTATTAAAGGTTCTGAGAAGTCCTGCAGTAAAGAAACCTCCTTCTTTTTATTCAAGCCTAATTGACGTTTCCTCCTGACATTTGTTACTACCCCTGTAGAGTGAGGACTCCACGGAGTGCATTTTAAGAAATACCAATTTTGGGGTGCATGGGTGGCTCAGTCGGTTGAATGTCCAACTTTGGCTCAGGTCATGATCTCACAGTTCGTGGATTCAGGCCCCACGTCAGGCTCTGTGCTGACAGCTAGCTCAGAGCCTGGAGCCTGCTTCGGATTCTGTGTCTCCCTCTTTCTCTGACCCTCCCCTGCTCTCTCTCTCTCTCTCAGAAATAAATAAAACATTAAAAATTTTTTTAAAAAACATCAATTTTGTGTACAAGAGGCAAAGTAGATCTAATTGTTGGATTATCTTCAGAAAAATTGTGATATTCTGCCTTAGAGGGCTTGATTCTTTCTAAAATTTGACTATAGGGGCACCTGGGTAGCTCAGTCAGTTAAGGGTCCGACTTCGGCTCATGTCATGATCTCACAGTTTCTGAGTTTGATCTCATGTCAGGCTCTGTGCTGACAGCTCAGAGCCTAGAGCCTGCTTCAGATTCTGTGTCTCCCTCTCTCTCTGCCCCTCCGCCACTCATTGTCCCTCTCTCAAAAAATAAATAAACATTAAAAAAAGATAAATAAATAAAATTGGACTATAATCAGTATTCCTGATTTCCCGTAGGATTTTATCTTAAAAGGAGGAAAAAGGTCTTTCTTCTTTACAGAGGGAAACTACTTCTTATTAGATAATAAAACCTATGCAAATTGTAATACCTCCCTTTTTATCTTGGCTGCTAGGAAGCTCAGAGGTATATAGAGCATTCAGTGCCTCCAATGTTATTATCCTAATTTTCTGGCACTTCTCACTCCTCTTTGTCCCTTCCTCATCCCCCCAATTACCTATGGCCCTTGGTTTTTCATTTTAGTGGTCCAATCGTTGACTTATCTATTACTATAAGCTGCCTCAAAGCCCTTTTAGAAATAGGAGATATGGATTTGCTGGGTACTGTGCTGTGACTTCCCATCCATTCCCGCCATGGCCCAGGCACTGAACACCATGTGATTTTTAGTTTTTATTTATATATATGTATATATTTAATTTTTTTAACGTTTATTCATTTTTGAGAGACAGAGACAAATCATGAGTGGGGGAAGGGCAGAGAGAGAGGGAGACACAGAATCCGAAGCAGGCTCCAGGCTCTGAGCTGTCTGCACAGAGCCTGACGCGGGGCTCGAACTCTTGAACTGTAAGATCATGACCTGAGCTGAAGTCGGATGCTTAACTGACTGAGCCACCCAGGTGCCCTTATTTTTATATATTTTTAATGTTTACTTATTTTTGAGAGTGCAGGTGGGGGAGGGGCAGAGAGAGGAGGACAGAGGATTCAAAGCAGGCTCTGTGCTGACAGCAGCGAGCCCGATGTGTGGCTTGAACTCACGAACCATGAGCCAAAGTCGGATGCTCAACCCACTGAGCCACCCAGGTGCCTGGTGTACTTTTGTGATTTTAATAAATCTCATAAAAGAATGTAAACCTTTACATTCACTGAGCCGTATGTCTTGCTGGTTCTTTGTTCCCAAGACAAGCCTGAGAAGGTCACATGTGAACCACCTACATCTTGACCCTCCACTCACGTCATCTGAGGGTCAGGCGTCTGGTGGTGCTTGCCCGGCAGGGGCGTGAGCCCCCTTCCCTCCTCGCCCCGCTGACACAGCCTCTCCTGGGTTTGCAGGAATGAAGCGACAGTTTCCTCGGCCCAAGGACCAGGCCGCGCTGGGGAGGAAGGCAGGCACGGTCAGGGGCAGGCTCCTCGCGGACTTGAAAAAGAAGGCCAAGCAGGCGGAGAGGATGCTGGGGAACGCGGCATCTGTCTCCTCCAGTGCCAAGAAGAAGGGCCGGGAAGCCGAAATGTTGGCTATGGACAGTGCTAAGGTCAGGGCCACGGATGTGACAACAGCGGCGCCCCTGCCTCTGGGCCTGGGGGTGGACCGTCTCCTAAGGGCTCCCCTTCCGTAGGTTAAACGTGGTCCCTGCAGATCTGCCTCTCCCGTGTACACGATGCTGGATGCTCCGCACTTGGGGCACGGTGGATCCCAGGCTCCAAGCCCTTGAGCTTCATTCAAGTGACCCTGTTGATTCCTTGACAAACAGGTGTCACTGTTGTCCCTGTCTGACCGGTGGGGACCCTCTGAGTACCAGCCTGTTTTAGGAACTTAAATCACATGACCAGGAATGTCACCTAGATCTGTTTGGCTTTGCTCCCAAACTTCTAGACTCTCGTTTTCTAACTGGAGCCAAAGTCTAACCCCCCGTGCCTCTCCCCGGCCCCCGCTGACTTGGTGCACGTAGCCTGCATCCGGGACACGGTGGTGGAATGAATGAATGATCTGGTGCTCAAACTGAGGACAGCTCGGCATTACTGCCGTCTGTGCTCTTTGCCTCTGGAAGGACTTACTCCACCCCCCCTCTCCTCCCTCCCCCAGCTCGCCAGGGCCTTGCTGAGGGACGGGAAGCAGGAGAACCACCGGGCAGGCCGGCTGTCCAGCCAGACGCAGGCGACGCTCCGACGGGCCTCCGGGCAGGTGCTTGCCTTCCAAGCGCGCAGACAGGAGCTGGAGGAAGCTGAGCAGGTACGTGGGCCCAGACCCCCCACCTCGTTCCCTCCCGGCCCCCCCCCGGAGCCGGCGGGGCGCCGCTCAAGCTCTCCCTCCCTCCCAAGGCGGGTGCCGGGCTGCGGGCCGTGGAGCGGCAGATCTGGGAGTCACGCAGGACCCTGGAAGAGGACGTCCAGGCCTTGTCGGAGCTACTTGCCAGGCTGGGTGAGCACCCAAGGCCGGGCCCTGATCCCCTGAGGCCCTGGAGCACCTCCGGAGCTTCTGTGAGCCCCGGTCCTAGAGAAGATCTCCTCCTTGCCCTCGTCTACACAGGGCTCCCCATCCCCAGCCGCAAGCGTTTATAATAGTTCCAGACCCCCATGCGAGGTGGGGCTGGCGGCCATTCTCTGTGTGCCCTCAGGGGCCACTAGCCTGGGAGACTGGAAAAGTCACCACACACAGATCCGCCCTGAGGGTTTCAGAGGAGAGAGGATGTCACAGAAGCAATCCGGCATCGAGATCATGTGCTGGTTTGGAATCAGACCAAGACTCTCAAGTCTGGTGCTTGGCCGGGAGACCTTGGGAAAACTACTCTGCCTCTCCGAACCTCAGTTCCCCCGTCTGGAAAATGGGAGTAACACTGGGTCATTTAGAAAGCGGTTGCCACGCCGTGGGGGTGAGAGTCTGTCAACAGCAGCTCCCAGGGAGGAGGAAGAATCGAGGCGGGCCTCAGCAGGGAGACATTTCAGGGTGAGGGAGCCGGCACCCCCTCAGAGTGGGGAAGCATGGAGGCCTCAGAGCAGGGAAAGGGATAGGGCCATAGCAGGTATGCATTTTTAAAAACTGTGGTAAGATACGCATAACATAACATGTGCCGTTGTAACCATCTTTAAGCACACACTTCAGAGGCATTACGCACATTCACAGTGTCTTGCAGCCATCACCGCCATCCTTTCCCAGAACTTTCCTATCTTCGCAAACCGAACCACTCTGCACCCATTAGACATGAATTCCCTGTGTCCCCAGCCCCTGGCACGCCCCATTCTCTCTTTGGTGTCTATGAACTTAACGCTCTTAGAGATCTCATATCAGTGGATTCCCACAGCATTTGTCCTTCTGTGGCTGGCCTCTGTCCCTTAGTGTCACGTCCTCAGGCTCACCCACGGAACGGCATTTCCTTTATTATTAATAAGGGGAAGACTCACCACATTCTGCATCCTGTCTGCATGCCAGGCCCGCGCTCAGCTGTTTGCACACGTGATCTCTAGAAGCCTCATTCTCTTCGGGGCAAGAACACAGCTTCGCTTTGCCATTTTGCAGACGGGCAGTCTGAGGCTTGGAGAGTTTAAACTATGTGTCCGGGGCCCCACAGCCAGCCGGTGGGGAAGCTGAGGTTCACCCGCGGGTCTAACCAATTCAGAGTGCCCACTTGTGGCCATTGGTCTGTACCCAACGCTAAGGACCCGGAGCACTGGACACAGTGCCCGGGGCGGTGCCTTGCTCTGCGAGGGTAAGCTGCTTTGGCGGTTGCTGTCATTTATTCGTTTGTGCTGGTGACGTGCTTGGCTTAGGGATGCAGGAGACGACAGCCCACATCTGGACCCTGCCCCGGTGCCTGGGAGCCCCAGCGGGCACACGGAGTGTGGCAGTGCCTTGAACCTGAATCTCCTCGGGCCGGGCAGTTTGGACACCCCTGTGGATGGTGGGGCCCCTCGAGGTCTTTGCGGAGAGCGGGACTTGCCCAGGCTGCCAGGGCCCAGCTCTCTTCTGCCTCTTCCTGCCCGTTTCAGGTTCTGCTACTGCCTGCCCTCCACCTTCCACCTTCGTTGCCCAGGAAATTCGGGGCTAGGGAGAGCCCTAGGCCCATAGGGGGATCCCGTGGGATTAGAAGCCATTTGGAACAGACTTCCCCATCCCCACGACTCTCCCACCTGGCTGAGCCTTGTCTTCCTGCTGAATGTCACCCTTAAAAGACAAGATGACAAGGGCCAGGTGGGGGAGACAGCCTGTAGATTGCACTCCACCACCACCATCAAGTTCAAATGTGAGCACCAGGCCCCACCTTGTTTTACCCTTGGAGAGGCTCTGGGAAGTCCTTAAGTCCTTAAGAAATAGAGTTAATCCGTGCTGGGCCAGGTGGAAACCCTGCTTCCCAGCCCTCATTCTAATGCCAGGGATGCTTCTTTTTACGCCGGTGAGCGGCCACACCTCGGCACAGGCGGTATCTGTAAATGTGTGCTCCTGGTAAATCAACATGGTGCGTCTGAGGAGCCAGCAGGAATCATGGGCACCTTGAACGGGCACCTTGAGCGCGCACGCTGCTTTAGGAAATGGGCTCAGGATGCACACAGAGCCTTCTTTTCATCAGCAACAAGGATGAACGGTTGCCCGGTGCTGCCCAGGGGGGAAGTTTCGGGTCTTCACGTGAACCCAGTGGGGTGCCCCAACCAGAAACACTGCCCTCTCTCGGTCCCTTGCTTTCCTGGTAGACTGTGGGCCGTCAGGATCCTGGAAGATCTGAGCTGGCAAGGGTCTCGGGGGTGGGGGCCGAACAGGCGTCGGGCCTGCAGGGGAGCTGGCCTATGCTGAGGCTGCCTGTGCCTCCCCGCAGGGTCACTGGACACCCATCGAGCCCCAGCCCAGGCCCTGAACGAGACCCAGTGGGCACTGGAGCGCCTGAGGCTGCGGCTGAGCCCGCCGGGGGCCCTGCAGGGGAAACTGAGGCTGCTGGAGCAGGAGTCCCAGCAGCAGGAGCTGCAGATCCAGAGCTTCGAGAACGACCTCGCAGAGATCCGTGCTGACAAGCAGAACCTGGAGGCCATTCTGCACAGCCTGCCCCAGAGCTGCGCCAGCTGGCAGTGAGGGTCGCCCTGCCCCCCCCCCCCCCCCGCTGTGGCCCTAGCCCGGGACAGGCGCGCACCCCCCACAGGTGCCGCCGTGCAGGCACCCCCGCCAGCGCCTGCTGCTGTGTCCCCACGCCACGTGAATCCTCCGAGTCCATGCCCGCACCCCCTCCATTCCCGCCAGCGTGAATGCACATACATGGTCCACCCAAGCGGCCCCGGGGTGCCCACGACCATCGGCGCGCGCTCCCGTGCCATGATGCAAAAACACGCACATCCCGGTGTCGATAGCGCATGCGCACACCCGCAGACGCAATGCACGCACGCATACGAGTCCCTCTCTCCGTGCACACGTTACCCTCCGTCCGCAGGCGGGTATTGAGCTCTGGATGCTGGAGGAGTCGTGTTTGATACCCTCTGGCATCGACATTCTCACTCTTGGCTCCTGGAGGCAAGGGCCAAGGCAGGATCCGTGCTTGAGAGGCTGAGGGGGGCTGTCCGCAGAGATCCGGGGGGGGGGGGGGAGGTTCAGCCAAAGCCAGAGTCCCCAGCCCCAGAGCTACCCCTGTCCTGCAGCCCCCCACCGTGCAGCTCAGCACAGCTGAGGGACCAGATCCTAGGAGGGAGCTCAGCAATGGAACCTGAGGCCGGGGGACTCCTGGGGCCGTAGGGGCGGGGGGGCAGCCGGCTGGGAGGATGGCCCACCCCGCTCGCACGGCTGCCCCTGGCTTCGTGGAATACTTTGTTCTGAGGAGCCTGGGAACCGCATGCCTGGGCCGCGGGGCACCTTTCAGCCTGTGGCCTGTCCAGACCGCCTGGCCTCAAGGGCCTGAGGGGGGTTCTGGGTCGGGGGGCCTGAGGTCCTGTGGCAGCTCCTCTTTGTAACCCCATGACCCCAGCTGGCCTTTGACACTGGCCCCACCTGCCACCAGGGAGGCGTCCGCGTGGTGTGGAGGCCTGGTTGCCATTCTGGTCTGTCCTGCTGGGGAGGCCCCTATGCCAGCCCCCCCCCCCGCCCCCCAGGGTTCCTGGCATTTCCTCCCAGAGCTCCGCCGCTTTCCCAGGGCCCTCTTCCGGTAGACGGCGGACCGCGGGCACCGGGACGGGTGCTTCAGGAGGCCCAGCTCTTGCCCCGTGCAGGGGGCACGAGCAGCAGCATAGACCACTTCTGTTTAATGTGAAAATAAAGGACCCCTTTACCAGCTGGGTGTCATGCCTTTGGTCCTCTCCGGCTGACGGCAGCAGGGGCCCTGGCTGTGGGCGCCGACTCACTACCGTGGCACGTGGGGGACATACCCAGCACCCCAATCAGTGGGTGGAAGAACGTTCGGTGAGCCTCTTGGTTCACGTGCAGGAGCAGGGAGGTGGCGAAGCTGAGCTCACTGGCTTCCGGGGCCTTCCCACGGGGAGGGCTTTGCCCGGGTCCTATGACCAGAGGCACCTCCCCTCTCCCCTCTGCTGCGGGGGGTTATCAGGCAAAGCCTAGGGGAGCAGGAGGGGCCCTCGGCTGACCTCTGGGGCAGGAAACTGTGAACTCAAACCAAGTGTCCACCCAGCACAAAAAGGCTCAGGGAGGGACACTGAGGTGGAGGAGGAGGAGGAGGGCTTTGGGCCAGGCTGCAAAGGGTGGGGGGGGACAGAACATTCCAGGCAATAGGGTAGGCAATAGCTCAGGGTTTGCAGGGTGGAGGCCTGGCCAGCATGGTTCACTCCAGGAAGCTGGGTGGTGTGGGTGGGATGGATTATAGAGCCATATACAGTTTAGGTTCTTGGCCATAGAGCCTAACTCCCTTTTGAGTTGGTTTAAATTAAAAAAGGGGAGCTTTTTATTTAAAAAAAAAAAACACACACAAAACCTCTAGGGAGGGTCTCCTAGAATCTGGTTTGGGACAGCCCAGGGCGGGGACTCTCCTGTACTCCCCCTCCTCCCTCTCCCCTGGACTCTGCCTCTTCCTCTCTCTCTGTGTTTCTCCCACAGAGAAGTTTTCTCTGCTTTTCCTGAGCCTGGTGGGAGAGAAGCCCCCTCTACCGCCTCCCCCCCCCACAGTCCCCGAATTTATGTGTCATCAGGTCAAACACGGAGACAAACTTGAAACAGCCCTGATTCCACCTTCTCCAGAGAGTCAGACCCAGCTTTTAGGCCAGGGCCCCTCCCCCACCCCATCCCCGCTCCTATTCTGAGTGAAGGGGGAGCTCTGGGTACAAGGCCATATATGAGAGAGAGCGTGTCTACCTTCTGCACATCTGCTGGGGGGGGGGCATTCAGAGAAGATGCTTGCTCCTCCACAGAGAGTCTGAAAGTCAAGGTCATGGGGGGTGAGGGTCGTGTGTGTGTGTGAACAGCAATGAGCTGGGGAGTGACTTGGTGGATTTGAGAGAGAGTACAGGGGCAAGGAGGCCGAAACAGCAGCCTGTTGCTCTACAGTGAGTTTGATGACTGGTGTCTGGTATCGGTGGACAAAGGAGACCAAGGCTCTTTGGAGACTTCTGGATAGGGTCTGATGCCCTCAGGCCCCTCTCCCCCAACACCCACCTTCTCTGCTGACAGAGGCACGAGCCGTTCTGATGCCTGCTCTTGGCATTAAACCCCTATCCACTCAAGCTGTGGGACTCAGCAAAGCCCGGTCCCAGAATCCCAAGCGGGGGGAACGGGGGTGGAGAACAGGCCCCGTCTCCATCCCATGGTGACGTGCTTCAGGCTTGACATCTCATGATTCATGCAGTCCGGTCATGCCTGGTATATGCAGAGCCACTGTCTGGCCCAGAGGTGGGGCTGTGCTGGGTGGAATGTGGCAGCTGTTACACAACTGGCTAGCGATGCAGCCCAGTGGCTGAGCACTGGAAGGTGGGATGGCCTCTGCCCCGCAGAGCGGCTAATGGGGCCAACCGCCACAACTAGCCAGGGCAACGGGCCATCCGAGCCTGGACTGGGAAGTGTGTTACGAGGGCCCCATTCTAGGTCAGCTCCCTTGTCTGGCCTCCAGATGGAACATCTCCCATCTGCCAGGGCTTGTAGCTCCTAAGCCCTTCTCCCCTGCACGCCTTTACTATCTGCTCAGAACACCCTAAAAGTCATAAAAGTTTTAACAGTGCCTGCCCAGTGAGAGCCGCTCGTCTCCTCCATTCTGCAGATCAGGACTCTGAGGCTCGAACAAGCAGAGTACCTTGCCCAAGGTCACACGGCTTGGCTAGAGCCAAACCCTACTGGTAAATGGGCATCAAAGAATACCCTCGGAGAAGCAGGTGCTCACCGTGCTGGGGAAATGGGGTCCTGGACTGCTGCTGCCCTTGGCATTAGCCCACCTTGGGACATCCCATTCTGTCCAGCCCCCTTCCTTGGGACATCCTGGCCGCTCGCTCCCCTAGGGGCAAACACAGAAGAAAAGATGGCCAGCCGGTCCCAGGATCCCAATCCTAGGGGCCAAGACATAGAAGGCAAGTCTGTGAGAAAGGAGATTTGCCACATCCGTTCCCCAGGGACATACTCTTTTTGTGTGTGTGTTTGAGGGTGTGTGTGTATGGGGGGTATCACTGGTGACCAAATGTGCTGTCTGCCCAGGACAGTCCCCGTTTGTGCCTGTGGCTGCCAGCATAATTATTAGGAGGGCCACCGTTCACTCTCAGAAATGTCCTGATTTGGACACGAGACCTCGTTAGTGCCCTGTTACTAATCCCTGTGTCCTGCACCCTGAGCCCCGCCCTTCCAGGAGTCAGAAGTTATATTTACCATCCCAGTGGACTTCCAGGCTTTAGCTTCCTGACTTTTCTGTAAAATGGGAACACCAAGTGCCATTTCATAGAGTTTTGAGAATTAAATGACATAAATATATCCTGCACTGATCTGGCAACGTGCATGGTGCACAGTGAGTGCTCAGGAAATAAGATTTCAGGGGCGCCTGGGTGGCTCAGTCGCTTGAGCCATGGGGTCTTGACTTTGGCTCAGGTCATGATCCCAGGGAGCAGGCGTGGAATCCAGCCGAGCCTTGGGCCGCACTGAGTGATGAGCCTGCTTTGGATTCTCTCTCCTTCTCTCTCTTTCTCCCCCTGCCCCCTTGCCCCCCTTACACGTTTCTCTTTCAAGTAAAATATATTTTTTTAAAGAAATAGATTTTATTAACAAAACATGAGACCATTCTCATTTGATTTAAGATGTCACTGATGTCCGACTGGCGTTTTGTCATTATGCATTTTTCCAAACAGGAAAAAAAAAAAACCCCGAAAGTTTTCATACTTTTGTTTCAAGAGTTAAAAATAAAAGACCGGGGATGCAGAGGGCCGCGGTAACTTAGCAGCTCCGGCTGGTGGACGCTGGCTCCCTGCCGCCGGGACGGCATTTGATCCTTAAGGCCACCCCCCAAGCGCGTACGGAGATGGTCCCCAAGTTTTTTTCCGGGGAAACCGCGGCCCGGGGCGGGGGGACTGGGGTGGGGGGGATTTGTCGAGGTCCCGGGAGGCGCAGGCCGGGAGGCGCTCACGGGCGGCCCCGCGCTGTGCATTTTCCGCGTCCTCCAGCAGAGGGGCGGGCGGCGGGCGCGGCGCCCCGCATAATAGCCGCTTTGATGCCGGCGGCCGGGCGGGAGGGGGGCGGGCGGGAGGACCCGGGGCGGGGGGAGGCGGAGGGCGGGAGGGGTGTGTCCGGCCGCGCGCGCCATCCCTCCGCCCCTCGGTGCGGCCGCCACACGCCGCCGGAGTCCGGACCAGGCGCCAGTCCCGTCGCGGTCGTGCCCCTCGCCGCGGCCGCCCAGCCCGGAGCCGGCGGGAGGAGCCCCGTGCTCGCCATGTCGGTCGCGCTCAGCAACAGGTTCCAAGGTAGGCGCCGCGCGCTCCCCGCGCCGTCCCGCGCCCCTGCCCCGCCCCCGGCGCGGGGTCCCCTGCCCGCCACCTGCGCGCGCGGGGTGGGCCGCGCGGGGCCCGGGGGGACCCACGCTTCCCGGGCCGCCTCTTTGTCTCCTGCAGGAGGGAAGGCGTTCGGCTTGCTCAAAGCCCGGCAGGAGAGGAGGCTGGCCGAGATCAACCGGGTAAGCGCGCGCCGCCCGGCCGGCTTGCGAGTTTCCCCCGAGCGTCCCCCACCCCCCCGCCCCGGGTCCCGCCTCCGTCCGCGAGGCTGTGCTCGGCGCGACATCACCCCCGTCTCTTCTGCCTTGGGGCTTCCGCAGTTTCTTCCCTCGGCCCCTGCCCCTGTGCCTCTGCCTCCAGGTAGGTCCCCCCTCCTCTCCCTCCTCCTCCCCACCGGGCTCCCGCGGCTCGGGTTGCAAGTCGTTACTCTTAGAGGAGGCAGGGCCCGCCCAGGAGCTCCGGGGCCGCCGGGGCCGGGGCTCCCCGGAAGCCCGCCTGGGACCAGCTGCAAGGATTGGGCGCAGGGAGGGACCCCCTCGACGTGTCCCAGCTCAGAGAGGCGAGGTGACTGCCCCGAGATGGCACAGCAAGTCCAGAGTCCAGCCCCCCGCAACCGCTGTGAGATCCAGGGGGTCCACGCTGCAGGCCAGTGCTCCGTTCCCCCCACCCCGAAAGTGCCCACCCCTCCCCCACCCCACAGCTCTTTCTCACTCCAACTTCTAGGGACGGTTCTCTGAGAGACTTGATGCTTTTCTTGTCGGACCTAGTGGATCTCTATAAAGAAATCCTTCCTGCTGTGGCTGGGCACACAATGGGGGCTCCATAAACGTTTGCCGAATGAGCACGTACATTCTAGAAGATAACGAAAAGTGTCAGGGCCTGCCTGGATTGGCCAGAGCTCAAGGGCAGCACACTAGCTTTGAGGTTGCGTGAGACCTGGGCTCAGGCCTGGCCTCCATCACGGACTGGGTCTGGGGCCTTCAGCAAGGACTCCCAGCGCGGGGTGGGGGTCACCATGGGGACTCACTGAGGCAAGCATGTAGTGGGCATGGTCCAGCACCTGGCAGGAGGGAAGGCTTCCGTGGATGGTGCTAGAATTCTTTCCTGAGGCCGTCTCCCAGAGTCACTCCTAACAGGCTCCCTGAAACAAGGCTAGGCATTCCGCCTGCTGGCTCCCTCGGTGGCTGGGCACCCAAGGTCCAAGCCCTGCTCCGAGTCCCAGAATGGGAAGCGGGTGAGTGTCCTCAGGCTCCAGGCTGTGCGGAGGTGGGTCTAGGGGCTGCTCCTTGGCAGTAGTATTTCCTCTCGATGTGGCTTGCAGTCTTGATTTCCTCCTTGATTTTTTTTTTTTTAGCATCTGGAACTAGGCAGCCTATCTGATTTCACCCCACTGGCTATAGGGATCCCATGCAGGGCTCTGGGGACCCAGGGTCCCTCCAAGTAAACTCTGGGCTCCTCTTTGCCTTCGTTGCCCTGCCTCTTGGTGCCATCTTGAGCACAGCTGAAAGGGAGACTGGACATCTGGCTGGGGCTCTCAGGGGTCCAAGCTGCTGGGCCGCCTTCCAGTTTAGTCTGCAGCCAGCCCGCCCTTGGCCTTGGCTGCTCTTGCCCTCTGGACAGGAGCCTGGAACCCTGACCTCATACAGCCCCCTGGGCCACTCGGCCGGGCGGGTTCCGAGCTGGCTGTGTCCACCCACAGCCAGCAGAACCCTGAGCCGGAGACAACTGGAGATGGGGGGGGGGATGTCAGACAAACCAGAGGCACTGAGAATGTGTGGGACTTTCTGTGCCAGTCCCACCCTTGGGGGTGCAAATCAGGGTGGGGGGTGAGCTGCCGGGTTGTTTGGGGATGTGGGCTGGCTTGGCTCAGAAGGTAGAAGGGCTGTGGCTCTCAGGGGCCGATCTGGACAGTGCTGAGACCAGGGAAGGTGAGCAAGGAGGGTGCGTATATAACCACTTTGGGACCCCTAGGCCCAGAGAGGGCAGGCGACTGGCTAACGCCACACAGAAGCAGAGCTAGCTTCCTTTACCTGCCCAGATGTGTCGTGTGAACCCAGGCTGCTGCTGGATCAAACCAGAGACGGGACTCCAGGACCAAACCAGAAGTCTGAGCTGCTTCCCGCTGAGGGTGGTCAAGGCGGCCCCACCAGTGTGGAGTTATGAGTGGAGGTGAAGGGGTGAGCAGAGTGCTCTCTGGCTCTATGACCTTGGGCAAGCCACATGAGATAATGGTAGTTCATTGTGATTTTTCAGGGAGATAATCTATGTAAAGCACATGAGAGAGCTGGCTGTTGTCCTGATTATTATCATCGGTTTGTTTGGTGTGGAAAGATGCACGGAGTAGAACCCAGGGGCAAGGTCTGAGACATGCAGCAGCCCCTGCTGGCTGCCCAGCTTGGGCCAGATCCTTTCATCTGGCGGAACCTGAGTCTTCCCTGCCTGGAATTCAGGGAGCAGTGATCCCTGCTCTGTTCCGAGTCCCTAGGACAGTCAGTGGAGATGAGCAGACAGACAGAAGCTCTTTGCAGACTCTAAGGGAGTCGCTCCGCTTTGAGGGTCTGAGTCTGCTTCACCCATGACCGTGACCGCAGCAGAAGTTCCCTCGGGTGGGCAGATTCTAGAGGGAATCTTGGCAGTTCAGACTGCCTTTCTTTGGGGTGTAGCTTCACCGCCCCCATTGGAGCAGTGAATGGGGGGGCCGGCCCGAGCAGTTTCCTAGAGGCCCTGCGGAAGCAGGGACGCATGCAGGATGGGGCTTCAGGACTCCCTCGCTGCATGTGTTTGAATACCCTGCGGCCGCTGCCTGGGGCAGAGCCCAGCCTGCCTGGCAGCTCTGGGGGCTTCTCTGGGCCAACCTCCCAGTTCCCTCTGGGAGGCTCTGGGGCCTTCCCCCCACCCCCGCACCCCTCCAGGCTGGGCCAACTTCCAGGGGGTAGCAGGGTATCTCGGTCGTAGCTATTGCTGTTACAAGGGTCAGGAATAAAAACTAGGAGACTTGGTGGGCCTGGAGGGCCTGGATAGCTGCCTGGAAATGCACTTTTTCTTTTGGTTCCGCTCTAGTTTTCTTGATCATTTTCTGAGCACTTGGAGTGTGCCAGGCAGGGTTCGGGAGCTCTTCAGGCATGATCTCCTGGCACACTCACTCTAATCCCATGAGTGTCTGTTCCCATTTTACAGAAAACAAGACTGAGGGTGGGGGTGGGGGCACTGAGTAAACTGCCCGGGTTTAAACAGCATAGACTGAAGCCAGCCTGCTTGTCTCTGCCACGCGTGTGCGTGAGTGCGCGTGCTTGTGGGTGCATTCTCCGCACTACTGGAGCGGGCAGGACCCGTGAGCGCCTCCTACCCCCCACCCCCCACATAGCTGACATTCCCTGCGCCTCGGAGGCATGGCAGGTGACCCCGGGCCAGCCAGGCCTGGCCTTATATGGCAACAGGACAGATTCTCTCCAGTTTCCCACAGGGACAGAGAGAAGCGACGGGGCCGGATGGGTGCCCCTCAGAGTGCCCCTTTCCTTGCGACCGAGCAGGAGCGTGGAGGGCAGCGAGGGCTGCATCTTGAATTGGCCAGAGGCCAGGATCTTTAACCAAATGACTTGGGTTGCACCTTTGCTCCTTGCCCAGTGCTGGACATACAGCATCTCCGGGAGTCTAACGGGTTGAGTGCTTGATTAGACAGATGTGCGGCCGGAATCTATAAACATCTCCGTGGCACAGGGATTACTCAGGCTCACGCTTTAGAGATGAGGAAACAGAGGCTCAGCCAGGTGAAGTCACCTGCCTGAGGTCACCTGGCCAGGAAGTGGCCGAGCTGGGATTCTGACTCCGGATGGCACCCGCGGCCAGCCTGGGACCCTGTCCGCCAGGTGGCCATGGCCTCTCTATAACACAGCCTCTCCTGCTTGAGCGATAGGGATCTCTGGCTACTGGCCCACCTTCCCCAGCCCTCCTGGGTCGACTGAAGGGCACTCAGCCTTTCCTGTAGCATTTGGGGGCCTAATGGTTATTTCAAACCCACGCGCCTCTGTGCTAGGAAGAACTGGACACCGCAGGCTGGGTGTCTGTGCCCGGGGGTCATATATCCCCAGCAAGAGGGGACCTCTGAGGCCTGACCCAGGCACCACACAGGTGTGTCTCTTTTCCTGTGTATGGGCAGCGCCACCTTGTCCGTGCCCAGGTGAATGTGCCCAGCTGGCATCACTGGGCACCCGTCTCTCTTGCTCTTCTTAATATATTATAAGGGAGATGGTGATAAGCTGCCACGTGAGCCTCTGAGGATTCGGTGTCCCCGCGGGCATGGCTGGTCTTGACCTCGGTGTGGCCGTGTCACAGGAAGCCGGGGATAGAATTTCGGCAGGGTCACTGCATCTGTGAAGTCGGTGGGGTGCTTTTCTTCAGCTGCCCCGTCTGCTGGCAAGGGTGCAGCATGGAGATGCGGCCCCGGCGCTGCTGAGGGGAACGCGAGCGTGCTGTCTTTGCGTGTGTCCGGCCTCCTGCTGTGCACCAGGCACCCAGGCACCCGGCCGGCCTCACCCTGGCCCCGGGCCTGGCCCTTTAAGAGCCCATGGGTTGCGTCAGAGGCATCTCGGCCGTGGCCCGGTATGCTGCTGCCCGTCCTTGGGGGTTTTGCCCAGGATTTCAACCACCAGCTCCTTGGATGGCCTCCCAGATGGTGATATCAGCCCGCCCCAAAATTCTGCTGCAGCTAATACATAAAGACAAGCGTGGAGGGCCAGGAGCAAGCGTCCGGAAGCAGGTGCTAGAGGTACCAGCCCAGAAAGAGAGTTAAGTAGGGGGTGGGGGCGGGGCAGACAGGTGGCAGGGATCTGGAAGCCCGGACGCAGCGGGGGTGGCGGTGGGGGGGCTGCCAGCCTCTGCTGATTTTGGATATGTTCCCTTCCGGGCATGAGTACGCACGTGGGGGTCCCAGGGATGGGTGGTAGGTTCCGGTGCGCATCTGAGGTTGTAGACGCCCGGGAGAGGCAGCAGTGAGCAGGTGTGGCTGCGGGCGCTGTCCCCTGGGGCCAAGGCAGGAGCACACTGTCCCGTGGGGATGGCCCATCCCTGCCGGTCAGCTGGGTGTCCAGGGACAAATACGGATGGCCAGGGGGTCAAGGCTTGCCAGGAGGACTCGGTGGCACAATGTGGGACAGAGAGCCGTGGGTAGGTCTCTGCTCTTCCCCTTCTCACACCTCATCTCTTGGTGTGGCCCGAATTTGGGTGACCCAAACACATACTAGCTGCTAACACACAGGTAGGGGCCGGGCTCTTCCTACGCAGTTAGCTCATTTATCCTTACGCCAACCCAATGGGGAGGTTCTATCATTCTGATTGCATTTTACAGGTGAGGTAACTGAGGCCCAGAGTGGTAAAGCACGTTGCCCAGCTCCCCAGAGCTAGGAAGGGCTGGAGCTGGGATTTGAACCCGGGCAACCTGATTCAACCTCCCTTCCTGTGACTTCTGCCCTGCACACCCTGCTTCTAGGGGAGTTCATGGGGGTCCCCCCGGCCGTTGTGGCTTGAGGCAAGAACTTTGCCTTCTGGGGCCTCGGTTTCCCCAGCTGTTGAACACAGAGAACCATCTGGATAATCCGAGGAGTCCCTTCCAGGTTCTGGGCCCGCGTGGACATTTTAACAACCCTGCCACCTTCCTGGGTCTTGCCCGTGGACACTGGCTGGAGGAGGGACTGGCTCGCAGCTTCCTGTTTTTGACCCCAGGCTCCTGCCTACTTGCAGCTTCAGAGTCTTTGCAAGGGACTGACCAGGCCACCGTTTCGTTCCAAGTCACTCTCGGAGCCCAGGGTCCCCCTGCATCCCTGGAGGGCCTGACAGCCCTTTGTGCAGCTGGAAAAACTTGTCGTTTGGGACGGTGGGTGGGAGCGGGAGAGGGGAACGGGGGTGGAGCGATGCATCCACCCCCCCCACTTCCTCCTCCCCCTTGGGGGCTATAGAATGGTTCCCTGGCCTCTGGAATAACTTCTTCCACGGCTGCCCAAGAGGAAAGGTAACTCTCCGTATTGACTTTCTTTGCCCAGAAACCTGTGGCCAGGACGCCCTCTCCTTGTTTGGGGCAGGGAGGGAGCTGGGCTAGTGAAGGGAGGTCAACAGACTTTGCTTGAATGGTTAAAACTCTGTCACCTTGAGCAAGTCGAGCAACCTCCCTGGGCCTTAGTTATCCGATCTATCCAATGGGAATATCCAGAAAAGGGAAAGAGAAACCAACCATAACCGGCCCAAGTCGGTGGGGAGGGGGTTTGCCTCCTCGTCTATTTAATAGCCGATTGTCTGGATGATGAGCTGTGGGGGTTAGAAGTGGATTGTACGGATATAAATATTGGAAGATCACAATAATAAATAGCTAACGTTCATTTAGTAATTACTAAATGGTAATTTAGGTGCCAGGCACTGTAGAAGCACTTTACATGTATTTGCTTATATATTGCAACCCCCGGAACAAGCCTATGAGACCGTCTTATCCTTCCTACAGATGAAGAAACCGCGGCACAAATGAAGTAGTTTTCACACAGCTACTAAGCGATTCGATCCCAGGCATTCCGGCTCCAGCTTGCCCTCTGTTTCTTCTTTCGCTTTTGTGCTCAACATCTGCGGTGGCTTCTGTGTCTTTCTCCTCTGCCTGGGGACTCAGAGTCAGGGTAGTGGTGGTCGGGGGTGGGGGGTGGGGAGGCGGGGTGGGCGCGGGCCTGGAGTGTGGACACACAGGGTGCCTGATACAAAGGGAGGGTGCCTGGAGGTGGGGAGGCTGTGGGCTGCGCCTGACCGGGAACTAAGAATCCAAAGCTTGGCGCTGGGGTGGAAGCTGGAAGACCCACCAATGGGACTCCTTTTTCTGCTGCCCACCTGCGTCCTCTCCTGGCGCCCTGCCGAGGGCATGGTCCTCGCAGCTGCCCCAGGCAGAGGCTGCCCGCCCACGCGTGAACGGGTCAGCTGCCTGCCCCAGCCCTGGCCACTCTGTGGCTCGAAGCACTTGTCATTTCTGGCTCTAAAGAAACACGGAGTTCCAATCTCTGAGCCCCTCCAGCCTCTATCACTCACACACACGCATTCGCAAGCTGCTCTGCCAAGCGGAGAAAGTGATTCTGGGCTGAATGCCAAGCTTCTCCATTCATTCAACAGATGTTTCCTAAGCACCTACTATATGCCGGGCACTGCTGGGTGCTAGGCATCTGTGGGGCGTGAGACGGTAAAGACGTCCTCCAGGGACCTCTGGCCAAAGGCTCACCCCCTCCCGGCCTCTTTCCAGCACCCACTTCCTTGGGTTGCTTCGATTCCTCAGCTCTGCAGAGAAAGAGCCCAGACAGTCCCCACTGCGGACTTTAATCCCGGATCAGGCACTTGCCGGCTGTGCTGCTTTGAGCAAGTTATTTATCCTCGCGGGGTCTCCATTCATTCACTCAGCCCGCAAATATTTATTGAGCACCTATTACGTGACACTTACATCGTAGCAGGAGGAGACAGACACGGGTTAACGCCCTTCATAGGCGTTACCTTGTAAAGTGTGTTAGGTGGCGGTTCATCCGGGGGGATAAGAGGAGATGCACGGGAAGATAAAAGTGGGTTGAGCGTGGAGGCTGGGGACCACGGTGGACAGGATGCATGGGATTTGCTTCCTTGGGAAGGTGAAAGTTGTGAGGGAGAGAGCCGTGCGGATGTGGGCGGATGAGAGCTGCAGGCAGTGGCGCAGCTAGAGCAAAGGTCCTGAGGTGGGAGCAAGCCTGGCATGGGGGAGGCACTCGCTCTAACAGTTGGGGGGGGGAAATAGGGGGAGAACACCATTGGACAGTGTGTCGCGGGGTCATAAACACCAAGGAGAAAACCGGCTCCATCAGGACCAAGACAATAATCTGGACGCCCAGAGCAGCTGCACCTGCCAGCTCAGGGTCAGGCCTCGTGAACGTGAATTGCTGCCAGCTTGTCCTGGGTTCGTCTGCGTGTGCTTTGTCTCCAAGACCAGGGCCCATGTCCGACCCCTTGAGCCCAATTTGCCTGGATCCCTAGAGGGGGTTGGTACACGTTACGGACAGGCTCTGGCTGGTGCAGGATTTCGGGTCCACCAGAATGTGGGAGCTGGGAGAGCCCCCAGGTCTCTCGCCAGGGGCTCCCAGATGTTGGGCGTTGCCCGTGCCCTTGTGCTTCCCCGCGAAGGTTTTCCAGTTCCTGAAACAGTGAAGTGGAGGGATCACAGGGGCAAGGCTGTGAATCGACCGGAGGCTAAATGGGTTCCGTTTTAAAATTCCGCGATTATGAACTTCCTACTTTTACGAGATGTCCTTTCCTGAACTCATGGCCACAGTCAGTGGGGATTGTTTAAGGTCTCTACTTGGTAAAATAAAACCTTGGCCGCTCTGTATTAGCACCTCCCCTTATATTTAACTTTTTTGGGGGGAATGTTTTCTTCTGCATTATCCCCAAGTCTGGGAACCACTGACCTATTTGTCCCTCTGCCGGGCAGATGATAGGACCTGTGGCCCTGGGAGGCGCCTGGTTTGTTCAGGGTCACAGACAAGAGTTAATTGTCCTACTTTTGGGCGGAGAATGGGGCTGGGGAAAAGAGCAGTGGAACGGAGCTAGGAGAGGGAGCCAAGAGGAAGAGAAGTCCTGGGCTAAGCCAGCCAGGAGTGGGGGGGGTGCTCCCAGGCTGCAGGGGACACTTGTAGCTAAGTGGGGACAGGACCGCGCGTGGCACCTGGCACCGAGGTCCGTGTGAAGCCGTGGCCAGTCCACACCATGGGCCCTGGGGTTGCCCTCTGCGAGGCTGCTGGAGGCATGGACCCCAGGGTCCAACAAACTCAGGATCCAAACCAAGCCTGTGCTTCCGAACTGCAGAGACTTTGGACATGACTTTTAACCTCTCTGGCCCTGCTGTTTGCACCTCAGTGAGATCGCACAGTGCCTGCCCAAAGCAGAAATCCCGCCCCAGCCCAGCCTGTCCCGAGTATGTACTAACCCCATCTAGGGATCCCAAATTGAGCTGAAGGGGTAGGACAGCCCCCAGAACCAACGAAGGGGGCCACACTGGCAGGTGGGTACCTCCTCTGTCAAAGGGGCTGAGTTAATGCAGAGGAATTTGACCCCTGGAAGGAGTCATATTCTGCCCGATGCTCGGTCATACCTGTTGCTTCTTGAGCACTGATGTTCAACTCTGGTACTAAGTGCTCACAATGGGTTATCCCTGTTGAGGGACGGATGACCAAGGAGATGGGTACCCTTGTACCCATTTCACAGCTAGTGAGGAGGGGACTGAGATCCAAACCCAGAGTGCTTTATCATCACCCAGGTTCTTCTCATTCACCTATTCTACACTAAACCTCTTGGGGGGTTCACACGACAGACTGGAAAGTCTCATGTCCTAGGAGGTATTTAAGTACAGACTTGGCCATCAGTTAGTGGGACATGGCATCAGGAATTTATAAACAGATCGAGTGATTGATCTAGAAATATTTAACATCATTTTATTTATTTTAAGTTCATTTATTTATGGGGGGGAATGAACAGGGGAGGGACAGAGAGAGAGAGAGGGACAGACAGCAGAGAGCCCGATGCAGGGCTCGAACTCATAAACCGCGAGATCATGACCTGAGCCGAAGTTACGATGCTTAACCAACTGAGCCACCCAGGTGCCCCATTTAACATCATTTTAAACATGAGTTTCCTGTAATTTAATGATAAGGACCCATTTCCTTGGTCTCACCTGGTCTCTCGATGCTTCGAACAGAGCTGTGTACCATGTGGTCCCTTAAATGAGCGGAGGCGCAATGCCCATGTCCAGTCTGCTCAGTAACGAGGAAAGTGAGGTCCAGAGAAGAGAGGGGATTTACAGAGTCTAGTGCTAGGATGGGAGCATGACCCCTGCTTTCCCATCTGAATATGGGCTCTAGGGCTGCCGGAAGATGAGCTAGTCAAGTAAGCTACCTGGCACCGTGCCCGGCCTAACAGGTACTTACTAATTTGTAGTGTTTTTTGTTTTTTTTTAAAGTTTATTATTGAGAGACAGAGAGAGACAGAGCATGAGCAAGCAGGGGGCAGAGAGAGAGGAAGACACAGAATCTGAAGCAAGCTCTAGGCTCCAAGCTGTCAGCACAGAGCCTGACCTGGGGCTTGAACTCACAAACTGCGAGATCATGACCTGAGCTGAAGTCAGACGCTTAACCAGCTGAGCCACCCAGGCGCCTCTGTAGTGTTTTGTTTTAAAGCCAGATGAGTGCCTGTCGTCTGCCCATCTTTAGGTGTTGGGGTTAAGGGTGCAGGCTGTTCATGAGATGAAATTAACTTGAAGCTCTGGCTGTGTGAACCTCAGTTTCTTCATCTGGAAAATGGGAATAATAATAGTAGCTAACTTTTGGGCCCACTGAGAGATCCTAAGAGATCATGCAGGTTGGTGTTTCCTTCTGGAGGCTGATGTTAGTGTCCGCCCCCCACCCCCCCCATGCCTGCCCCTCCCCCACACCTGGTTCTGAAAGGCATCATTTGAGGGGACAGTAGCCATTTTACAGGTGAGGACACAGATGAGAAGGTAAGTGGGCTCCCAAGTCTGGAGCAGAGACTAATATAATAGTTGCTGTCTATTGAGCACTTACTGTATGCCCAGAGTCCTACATACACTCTTCTTGGCTGCTTTTACAAACTGGAGAAGCAGCTATGATAATTCTACCCGTTTGTTAGATAAAGCAGTTGAGGTGCAGAGAGGAATTAATATGCTAGGGTCACATACCTAAGACGTTAATGCTGGAACCAGGCAGCTTGCCTTTGGGGCTCGCAGCTTCGTGGCTCTTGGAGCTGGGGTGCCCTGGGTGGGGAAGGCCCAGGTCCCCACGCTGGTAGTTCAGTGGCTGGCTGAAGGTGTTTAGGGTAGACCCCCTGGCCTCACCCCAGGCTGCTGAGCATACTTCCTGCCCACGGGGTGGGCTGCGGATCTGCCTCTGAGGGTTGACGGGCGGCCTAGACAAACACCAGAGCCTCCTGCCCTGTTTGGCCAAGCTCGGCCACCTGGCGTGGGACCAGCCACCAGGGCGATGGGCCTCCGTGTCGGTGAGTTCTGCCCGTTGACCCCGTGCTCAGCACTGTCCTTTCGCCTTTCAAGGAGTTTCTGTGTGACCAGAAGTACAGCGATGAAGAGAACCTGCCGGAAAAGCTCGCAGCCTTCAAAGGTAAGCTGGGGCTGTCTGCCCCACCCTCCTGAGCGAGCTGGGCTGGCCCCTGGCACATAGGATTCCTCACCCTACAGGGCCAGGAGAGCCCCCGTTTCTTCCAGGGCGCCCCCTTCCCAGAGGGCCGTGAGCCGGGGTGCTTGGCCACGGACACAGGCCCCTCCACCTGTCTCCACGCCGCCCCAGGCCCTGACCCTCGGCCGCGGGCGCAGCCTGGCCCCTCTCCCCCCAGCTGCCGGGCAGGCAGGGCTCAGGCTGGCTCCTGTCCGCCGCTGCCCAGGCCCTGCGCGCTCCCGGGGCCCCAGCACACAATCGGCCCTTTGTGGCAGCCCTTGCCTTTCCCCTCCGCGGGGGAGCGGCTCGGGAGCCCCTGTGCAGAATGGGCGTTTGTGTCGCCACAGTGGGGCAGGGGGCAGAGTTTCTGCCCATTGAATCCCAGCAGCACGGGATGAAAAGAAAACAGGGCCCGGGAGCCCGCGCGGGGAGGGGGCGGCATAAAGGTCCCTCTGTTCCGGGCCCTGGCGCTTGGTTCCCAGCCAGCGGCTGGAAAGGAGAGGAGCCGTGCACATAAGGAGCGGGACAGACCCACCTTTCCTGCCTGGGAGATGCACCCGGTGTGCCGGGAGCCCTGGCCGCTGGAGGCCGCGTTTCCCCCTCCCCCCCGCCCCGCAGGCTTGGCAACGTGGGCGCCCTCCCCGCGCCGGGGCCAAGAGCCCGCCTAGTGCTGCTCAAAGCTGCTCACAGCGTAGCTGTGACAGTGTCACAGTGTCCGTAGGCAGGACACTGATGGCGAAGCATTTGTGGAGCGCTGACCTTGTGGGAAGCCCTTGGAATGCTGTGCTATGAGCCCCCCCAGCTCATCCCAGTTCAGCCAGGAGGTAGGCGGTGCGAGCTTTAATTTACAGATGAAGAAACTCGTGCTCAGAGAGGTGGGCTTGCTTGGGCGGGGGTCGTACAGCTTGCCGAGGCCTGGTCTCCTTCTAAAGCCCCTGCTCTGAACCATCGTGCAACGGGGCTTCTCACGTTAACAAAACGAAGATCTAGAACGAACGCACGCCCATCCCTACCCCGTTCCACTGCTCTGTCCCGCCGCCCGTAAGAGAGCCACGCAAAGGAGGAGCAGTGTGGTGCCTTCTGTCTGGCTACCAGCCAGAGGTGGCTCTGGGAGGAGGGACAGAGGTCTCTTCTCCTTGTCTTCATTGGGCTGTAGGATGGGGTCCATCCGGGCAGACTGGGACCCCAGGAAATTACCTGGGAAGCAAAGGGGCCGTGAAGGTTTCCAAATCATTCGCTCATTTGACCTCTAAATGAGCACCTACTATGTGCCAGACCCCTGTACGCCTGGGGCTGCAACGGGGAACACTCGAGCCCTGGCCAAAGGACAGGCTAGCAAGGGAAGGTGTGGTGAAGAGAAAGGCGGGGCAGAGCACGCAGATGGTGGTAGGGGCTTCGTGGGGGTGGCACTGCCCAACCAGAAAGGCTGGGGGGCCCTGAGGCTGGGAGGAACATTCAGGCAGAGCAGCAGGGGGGGGGGGTGGGGATGGCCCAGAAGCCGCAGGCCCAGTGGGAGTGGAGCAGAGGTGAGGGAGGGAGAGGCGGCCGAGAGGCTGGAGGGCAGGCGCCCATGAAGGTCACGGGGACCTTCCAGGAAGACCTTGGGCTTCTCATGCTGGCTGTTCAGTGCAAAAGAGACCCTGAGGGCCCTGCACTTTTGCGGCGGGGGCGACCTGCCCAGGGACACACACTGCCCTTGTTAGAAGGTACCAAGCTCATTGCTCCAAGTATCCTCCCCTGCTGTTGGAGATTACCGGGACCTCTTGATCAGGGAGGCTTAACTCAAGGTCTGTAGGAGAGGTTTCGGGGAGGGTCTGTGTACCCCCGGACGCTGTTTGTGCCACTTTGGGTCAAGGGTAGGTTCACGGCGTTTCTCTTGGGAGAGCATCAGATTCTCAGTGATGCCCAGCACCCCGCCCCTCAAAAGGTTCAGAACCACAGGGATGCCTTAAATCGGTTGTTCCCACACCTGAGTGCTCATCAGAATCACCCGAGATGCTCTAAAACCGTACTAATTCCCACCCCCTCCCCACCCTTCCCAAACCCACTGGAGCCGTCTCTCGGGCTCTGGGAATCTATTCGAGTCAGTTTGTTGCCGGTATGATTCAGATGCAGCCAGCGCAGGCTGGTGGGGATCCGGGAGGAAGCAGCTGTCCCCCTCAGCAGGGGGTCAGAGTGGCCCCCAGCACCTTCCTCTGTGGCGCCTGTGGGAGAGGGGTGCAGGCAGGGAGAGCACTCTCTCCAGAGACGATGGCTGAGATGACAGGACTCCCATCAAGATCCCGAGTCGGGTGAGGTGGATGGTGTGGGCTCCCTCAGGGGAGTCCCTGGGACCCTCAGGGGGTGACCCTGGCTAATGCCAGCTCTTGCTCTGTGATTTCCAGAGAAGTACATGGAGTTTGACCTGAACAATGAGGGTGAGATTGGTAAGTGGGGCCTCGGGTGTGCTTGGGGAGGAGGCTGTTCGGTGGGTGGAGGGGAGGAGGGTCCAGAGAGCCCCACTGACCCACGTGTGGGGGAGGGGCACACACGGAAGCTTCCCCGTGGGCCAGGCCGACAAGCTGGCCTTAAGCCTGGCTGCCTTCTACCCCAGATCCACTGCCCCCGACTCCTGGCTGCTCTCCCCCGCCCCCCACATCCCTGCTCACGCTTCAGCCTCCTGCGCCAGGTGCTGTGTGGACCCAGGGTAGAGGGTTTCATGGCCATCCGGGGCTGGAGATGTGTAGGCTGTGGACGCCCCGGTCCAGGAGGCTGGCCATTCCTTTGCCCTTGAGTTTGTATACTGTCCTGCATTAGACACCATGCTCTCGTGTGCCTTGCTTCCCGCCCTCCGGCAGATCTTTATTGTATTGTGAGGCCCAGATGTCGGGGGTGACAAACACCTGTCCTGTGGCACTCAAGTTCAAGACCATGTCTTTTAAAAAATTTTTTTTAATGTTTTATTTCTGGGAGAGAGAGAGAGCGTGAACATGGCAGGGTCACAGAGAGGGAGACACAGAATCCAAAACAGGCTGCAGGCTCTGAGCTGTCAGCACAGAGCCTGACACAGGGCTCGAACCCATGAACCGTGAGATCATGACCTGAGCCGAAGTCAGAGGTTTAACCGACTGAGCTGCCCAGGCGCCCCCAAGACCATATCTTGACCTTCACTAGTAGTGCTATGACATAGTCAAGGCCGGCTCAATTTAGCCCCATTTTACAGATGAGGAAATTTTGGCCCAGCAGGGTGACTGACTTGCTTGGGGCATGGGATGGCTAAGTGGCAGGCCCAGGGTGCAGATCCCAGCCTTTGTTTCTCAAACTGGCTTCCTTCCTCCGTTTTGCCCCGAGCTCAGTGCTGCTGCTGCTGCGGCTGGTGTTTCTGCCCCTCCTCTGCCTTGACTCCTTCTCTTTTTATTTATTTATTTATTTATTTTTAAAATTTTTTTTAATGTTTTTTATTTATTTCCAGGAGAGAGAGAGAGACACAGTGTGAGCAGGGAGGGTCAGAGAGAGAGGGAGACACAGACTGAAACAGGCTCCAGGCTCTGAGCTGGCAGTCAGCACAGAGCCTGACGCGGGGCTCGAACCCACGAACCGTGAGATCATGACCTAAGCGAAAGGCGGATGCTTAATCAACTAAGCCACCCAGGCGCCCCAGACTCCTTCTCTTTTTAAAATGTTTTTATCCTTTAATTTTCTTTAGAAAAAAAAAGGTGGGGGGAGGGGTGCCTGGGTGGCTCAGTCAGTTAAGCCTCTGACTCTTGGTTTTGGCTCAGGTCACGATGTCAGGATTTGTGAGATGGAGTCCTGTGTCGGGCTCTACGGTGACAGTGTGGAGCCTGCTTGGGACTCTCTCTTCCTCTCTCTCTGTCCCTCCCCTGATCGTGCTGTCTCTCAAAATAAATAAGTAAACTTAAAACACTCGGAGTTATCAAATGAGTGCATTTTATCATAAAAATTTTAGAAAATTTAGTAGCATAGAAAGACAAAAATAGGTCACTTACAATCCTACCTCCCAGAAATAACTGCTATAAACTTTTTGGTTTATATCCTTCCATCCTTTGTTCTAATCACAAATGCTATTTTGTACCAGTTTAGAATCGCTATTTTGTACCCCTTTTACAATCTCATTTTTTCAAAAAATAATATAGTGTGGGTATTTTGACATATGATTAACTTTTCTTTTGAAATTATAATTAATGGCTGCATAATATTTTCTTGCGGAAAAGGACTATAATTTATTCGGCCAATGCCTTAGTATTGCCCATTTAGACAATTTCTAATTTTAACCACTTTTTTAAAAAGGTCTATTTATTTTTGAGAGAAAGAGGGAGAGAGAGGCCAAGTGAGGGAGGGGCAGAGGGAGAGGGAGACAGAATCGGAAGCAGGCTCCAGGCTCTGAGCTGTCAGCACAGAGCCTGATGTCGGGCTCGAACTCCCAAATCGCGAGATCATGACCTGAGCCAAAGTGGGACACTTAACTGACTGAGCCACCCAGGGGCCCCAAATTTTACCTACTTTTAAAAATCCTGTGAAGAGCATCTTTGTACATAAATTTTTGTCCACATCACCAATTATTTCTTTAGAGTAAACCTCAGGAATTAGACATTCTGGGTCAAAGGCTTTTGAAGCATCTTGCCAAATTGCCTTCCAGAAAGATCTTGCCAGTTCAGAGTCTGGGCAGCCGAATGTGGGAGACCTTTCACTTTTCCCCGCCGACTGCTGCCCAGTGTTCTTTGAAATGCCCTGGACATCCCGGCACCTAGAGGTCTGGCATCCCTCCTGCCTGCCCTGGGGTGAGCTGGCGAACCACTCCCCTGGCCCTAACATTGACCCCCTGCCCCACCTCTCTCCCTCCATCCTTTGCCAACCCATTGTTCACAGAACAATCTGAAGGAAATTGCCTGTGACCTTGGGAGCCGGTTGGTCAGGGCAGCGATTCTGCAGAGGGCAGTGACTTTTTGGTGCCTCCCTTGTTTTTCTTGAATTTTATTCTTTTGTTTGTTTTCCTGCTCTGCAGGATATTTTTGGCATCCTCCCCCTGCCAGGGAGGCGGGACCCTAGGACTTCCGGGTGGGAGTGGCAGGTAGAGAGAAGCTGCCACCGGGCACCCCACGGAGTGACTTTCCATGCCTGGGGTCAAGTCAACCCCCTGACCCCACCGTGCTGGGCAGTGACTTCCCGGGGAGCTGAAGCTCACCCTCACCTTGGAGGGGTCAGCGGACACGACAGAGTAAAGAATAGCGGCTCTGTTACCGAACACCTGCTTTGTGCCGGGTCCTTCTCGCGCATCGTTCTTCCCAATGATCCCCTCAACCCATGAGAGTGGAGTTTCAGAGAGGTTGGGTAGTTTGCCCCAGGTCCCACAGCCAGGAAGAGCAGAGCTGGATTCCAACCCAAGTCTGTCGGACTCTCGAAGTCTGTCCTATTTCCAAAGAGAGCAGGGAGGGTGTGATGGGCTCACTCACCCCAGAGGAGAAAGGCATTGACTGCAGTCCCCAGGGAGGGGCTGTCCTGTGGGGCTTTTCCTGGGCGTGGGGGCGGGAGGGGGCTGGCAGGGGGGGGAGGGGGAGCTTTACCAGCTTCCTCACTTGACCCCACAGCCTGTCCCCACTTAGCAGATCTGCTTTTTCCTCCGGCAGACCTGATGTCTTTAAAGAGGATGATGGAGAAGCTCGGGGTCCCCAAGACCCACCTGGAGATGAAAAAGATGATCTCGGAGGTGACGGGTGGGGTCAGCGACACCATCTCCTACCGTGACTTTGTGAACATGATGTTGGGGAAGAGGTCGGCTGTGCTCAAGCTGTGAGTACCTCCCGCCTCTCCTAGGGCCCCTGAAGGCAAAGTCAGTTGCACGGAGGGGATCCCTTGTGTGATGTACTGGACCAGATTCTCAGTTTCTCTGAACGTGATTTCTTTTGTCTGTCAAATAGTCCCATTAACGTGTACCTTAAAGGTAAAGTTAGCCTGTAGCAGAACTTCCTGTAGAATCAGCATTCAGTAAGTAGCAACTGTGGTGGTGATGGCGATGATAAATCTACTATGAAGCCTTCCGAGCCTTGGTTTCCTCGTTTGTAAAGTGATTCTACTACCCTATGGGATTGTTGAGAGCATAATAGAGTTAACCACCGGCTTCAAAGGGAAGCGGGGTTCAAATCTCGATGCTCGTTACTTGCTCCCGAACTGACCCCGGGGAAATCCCTTTAGATCCCCGAGTCTCGGTTTCTTCCTTTGTAAGAGAGAGGGGATAGTAAGTATCCGGTGGGAAGTACCGTCCTGAGGGCCAATGAGATAACACATCTGATGGCTCCAGCCCAGTACCTGGCTGATGGCAACCACCCAGTACGTGGTAGCCAAAATCACACTCCATAGGTTCTTCCCAGCGCACTGAAATGCTGCAGAGAGATTTCTGGGGAGTCCCTTATAGTGAATGTACAAACGTAAACTATACCTAGCTCATTTGTTACGAAGGGGGAGGTTGAGGCCCAGGGAGGCTGAAGGACTGACTGCTCATGAGCCCACAGGTCAGGGTGCAGAGTTTAAGTGTGGGGTGGGATGTGGCAGGGAAGCCATCAAGGTTAGACCACCATCACATGTGAGGCCAGATGACAGCCACAGGAGGACTGATGTTCTTGGGAAGCAGCACCTAAGATTCCATGCATTTACTGCGTGCCAGGTACTGATCTACCCGGTGACTCCTTAGACTGGTCATTTATTAATTTTGCAAATATTGATTGAGCACCAACTCCATATGAAGAATTATTCTAGGTGCTGGGGACTCATGAATTGCTGGCTCATGGAGCTTACATTCTAATGACAAGAGACAGACAAAAACAAATTCAAAACCCTGAAAAAGCCAAAACACCAGAGTGCAATGGTGTAGTACGGAGAAAAACAGAGTGGATGAGGGGAACAGAGAGGGATGGCGTGGTGGACAGGGAGGATCTCACTGAGAAGGCAGCTTTTGACCAGAGCCCTGAGGGAGGGAGATGCGAAGAGATGAGCCATGTGACGATCTGGGGAAAAGCATTCCAGGCAGAGGAAACAGCAAGTGCAAGGGTCCTGAGGCAGAACCGTGCTTGTGTGCTCAAAGGAAAAAGCTAGTGTATCTGGCCATCAGTGAGTGCAGTGAGTGAAGGAGACGGGCAGAGGCCAGGTGACACGGCCTTGTAGGTCATGGTCCCACTTAGCATTTGGCACTAATGTGGAGGGATGCCTTTGGGTGACTCTGAGCTAGAGGCTGACTTTTTTTTTTAATGTTTATTTATTTATTTCTTGAGAGAGAGAGAGAGAGAAAGAGAATGAGTGGGGGAGGGATAGAGAGAGGGAAAGAGAATCCCAAGCAGGCTCCACACTCAGCACAAAGCTGGGTGCAGGTTTTGATCCCACAACCTCAAGATCACGACCTGAGCCAATATCAAGAGCCAGACGCTTGGGGCGCCTGGGTGGCTCAGTCGGTTAAGCGTCCGACTTCGGCTCAGGTCATGATCTCACGGTTCGTGGGTTCGAGCCCCACGTCGGGCTCTGTGCTGACAGCTTGGAGCCTGGATCTGCTTCGGATTCTGTGTCTCCCTCTCTCTCTGACCCTCCCGCCCTTTCAAAAATAAAATAAACATAAGACATTTTTTAAAAAAGGATTGAGTTTTGATTGGGTTAACTTGGGAGTGTCCTTTAGGCATCCAAGGGGAAGGGTGAAGGAGGGGGGTGGATGTGCAAATCTGGAACTCAGAGGTAAGCTATTGCCCTTTGGATGGGATTTAAAGCCAGGGGACACAAAGAGCCCACCCAAGGAGTGCGTGCAGGTGGAGAGGGGCCCTGATCCTTGAAACTGCTCCAGGATATTGCCACTTTTGGCATCCTTACTTCCAAATGGAAACACTGAGCATCGGTGGGGTTGGGTATCTTTCTTGCGTCCCCAGCTGGGTAGTAATAGGGCTGGGATTCCAATCAGGCTGTTCCCGTCCAGAGGCTACATTCAGAACCCCTACCCTCTCCTTCCTCGATGTTACTAGTTTATTTATTTATTTACTTACTTATTTATTTATTTATTTATTTAAATTTTTGTTGTTGTTGTTTTTTAATGTTTTCTATTTATTTCTAGGAGAGAGAGAGAGAGAGAGACCGCATGAGCAGGGGAGGGTCAGAGAGAGAGGGAGAGCCACAGACTGTGAAACAGGCTCCAGGCTCTGAGCTGGCAGTCAGCACAGAGCCCGACGCGGGGCTCGAACCCACACACTGCGAGATCATGACCCAAGCGAAAGTCGGACGCTTAACCGACTAAGCCACCCAGGCGCCCCTACTATGTTTTTTAATTTAAAAAATTTATTTATTTTGGGGGCGCCTGGGTGGCTTAGTCGGTTAAGCGTCCGACTTTCGCTTGGGTCATGATCTCGCGGTGTGTGGGTTCGAGCCCCGCGTCGGGCTCTGTGCTGACTGCCAGCTCAGAGCCTGGAGCCTGTTTCACAGTCTGTGGCTCTCCCTCTCTCTCTGACCCTCCCCTGCTTACGCGGTCTCTCTCTCCTAGAAATAAATAAAAAAAAAATATTAAAAAAAAAATTTATTTATTTTTGAGAAAGAGAGAGACACAGACAGACAAAGCCATGAGCAGGGGAGGGGCCGAGAGACACACACACACACAGAATCTGAAACAGGATCCAGACTCAGGGCTTGAACTCATGAACCGCGAGATCATGACCTGAGCCAAAATTGGATGCTTAAACGACTGAGCCACTCAGGTGCCCCTCCTAGATGTTATCCCTAAAGGCTTGGGAGGTTTTTTGAAGATCTGAAGGGGTTGTGAGCCGTGCCATGGCCCAGCCTCGCTCTGCCTTCTTCAGGCAGCGTGTTTAGGGGAAGACGCGTGGCTTAGAATACAGAGATCTCTGCACCTCGGTTTTCTCTTCTGTGAAAAGAGGCTAGCAGCCCCTTAGAGAAGGTCCCACTTGAGAATAGATGCAAGGAAAATGGATATTGAGGATCCTGCAGACTTGAGGGCTGGGATGATCTTTCCCTGGATGAGGGAAGGAATCCTAATCCTGTTTGTTTTCTCTCCATCTCCAAACCAGAGTCATGATGTTTGAAGGAAAAGCCAACGAGAGCAGCCCCAAGCCAGCTGGTCCCCCTCCAGAGAGAGACATTGCCAGCCTGCCCTGAGGACCCCCGTCCGGACCTGCCCCCGTCCCCCCCCCCCGCCCCCGATCTTGCCGCCCTTCTTGACTCATTGTGATTTGTCTTCTTTGTTTTGCGTGGTCGTTGTGCGTCTGTTTATTTTTTAATCAGCAGAACCGGTGATCCCTTTGCAAAGCACAACTTATCTGCCTTAAAGGGGCTCTGGGTCGGGGAGTTCTGAGCCTTCGTGCCCTCTCTGTTCTTCCCTCCTTCCCCGTTCCCTGTGCAGAAGGGCTGACGTCAAACCATAACGTGGAGGGGGCAGGGCCAGGGCGGGAAGGCTGTGGTCCTTATGTTTGGAGTTGGCGTAGCCCATCCTTCCAGGGTCTTGGAGCTAAGTCCAGGCTTGCTGGCCTGACCCTGGTGAGGACCACAGCCCACTCTCAGAAGACCCTAGAGTAGGAACAAGGGTTTCTTCAGACAGCTCCGTGGCTCTGAGCTCTTAAGTTGTCTAGGGCGTGGCCACTCAGTGTCCCATCTCCCCAGCTGATCCATCACCGCCTTAGTCCACACTCCTCCTCAGGAAGGTGACAGAAGGGAGAGCAGGAGAGAGGGGCTTGGCAATCTGAGCCCTTCCAGAAGGTTCCAGAAGGAATCCTCAGGCCTTGCCTGCAGCCCTGCCTTTACAGGCAGCTCAGAAGGAAAGTGCAGTCTTTGCTTGTCCTTCTCCTTTGCTGGGGCAGCAGAGGGCTTTGGGGGTAGAAGGGAGGCGAGGGGCCTCAGGAGGGGTGTCAGTTCAGTCTGATGTCACTTTTTGGGGAGGATGCTGAGAGCAGCAGGATGGGAAAAGGAGGAATAGAGTGTGCATGGCGAAAAGTCAGCCCCACTAGAAAGCCAAGAGCTGAGAAATTGAAGGTTGCCTTTCTGATCCCAATCTGCTTGAAACCTGACTGTGTTCTCCTTACCGCCTTACCCACACCATTCATTCATTCATTCACTCATTCATTCATGCCCTCACGTAGTCATTCAACAGATATTTATTGACCACCTATTATAAGCTTTAAGCCTCCCCACTTTGTCCTGACACATGCCTGTCTTCTAATCCACTTCACCATCCCAAAACCTTGAGCTTGGGGATTGGATCGGGGTCCCTTATGATGGACACCCAGGGTTTTAGAGCCCTGATCCGCTCTGTAGGTTAGCCGGAGCAGACCTCTCATTTCACAGGCGAGAAAACTGTGGTGCTCACAGGGATTAAGTGCCTTGCCAAGGGGTTGACCGGGAGACGGAAGTCTGGACTGGAACTCAGGTGTTCAGAGGCTGTGCCCAATGCCTCATCTCTGCTATGGGCTGTCTCACTCAGTGGGGCAAACAAGAGAAGGTGCAGGGAGGGGAAATCTAGGTCAACAATTGAGGAAGGACCTGGGCCAGGACTCACCCTCTCCAGTGCCTCCAGGTCAACAGCAGGGTTTGGGTGAGCGCCAGGCCACTCTGCAGTTCTGCCTTCCCTAGAGCTACTCTGCCAAGCCATTTCTCAGAACTCATGCAGGGAAGTGTCACACTCAGCCCCATCTTGGCTGAGCAGGGACCCCAGCCTCGACCCGATCTGTTCTGGAGTCCCTTATACCACCCACGCAGGACTTAGATGGGTCCATCCATTGAACATCTCTATTAAACACCTGCTATGGGCCAAGAGCTAAGAAACCAGATGTGAAATGGACAGACTCCTAGAATGGACACCTCCCCAGACAACGACCAGTGAGGTGAATGTGAAGAAAGAGGGGACTATTCAGGGACTACACTGCAATCCTGGGCCCAAGACTGAACGAGGGTCTTGGAGAAGTCCCCACCAATCCTTAAGTGGAAATGTCTGGGTGCTGTTGGAGGTGGGAGCCAATGTGGGCTCCCTGCAGCTCCTTAGTGATCCACAGTCAGGGCCCAAGGAGCTGCCCTTGAGCAGCCTGGGGTGGGGGGGAGCAGGTAGGGGATGGGGAAATGCCCGGTTGGGTTAATCCACTGGTCTCAACCAGTTCAGGAGCAAGATTATTTGGCCATGACTGGCTGATCTTCAGCCTAAGGAGCTGCCTCAAATGCACAAGCCTAGTTGAAGTTTAAACCCCAGCAAAACAGTTCTCTCTGCAAATGTAAAATCTCACTCACCAACACCTCCTCTGCCCTCCCACCCCCACCCCCACCCCAGAGATCACTGGATGAACCACTGCCTGTCCCCAACCCTCCCCACTGGCCTCTCTTCTCTGGGACAGGCTGAGACCTTTGAGCAAGATAATACCCATTATAGTCTGTGTAACTGTTCTTGGCTAAAGAGAGGAGAGCAGAAGTAATCAGGCTTACTATTTAGTAGGTTCCACAGTTTACTCGCCTTTAAGGGAGGGAAGCGAGTAGGTGTGTCCCCAGCTTCTGGAAAGGGCAGGAAAGAAAGTTCTCTCATTGGGTGGGGAGCATCCTGGGAAACACCACCAGTTCCAACAAAGTGTTCAAAAGTGGTCCCTGGACAGGGGGTGTGTGTTTGTATTTCAGATTGTGGCTATTGGCTCTAGAACTTACTTTTCTGGCTAAGAGCTCAGCTTCTTAGAACTTCAGCTGTCTTTTTTCTGAAAGACCAAATCTAACTAATGCAACCAGCAACTTGGGGACTGCCAGGTGTGGCTTTGTCCCTGTGACTCAAAAGGAGGAGATTGCCGGGCAAGTTCAGGTGGATGGTGTGTGCGTGTGTGCGTGTGTGCGTGTACGCATGTAAGTGTGTGTGGTGCTGGATGTCATCTCCACGGACTAGAAATAAAACAGATAAACTTATCAATGTCTTGATTTGTGTATTTTGGGGACAGCTGGGCTCAGCAAATTCAGGAGCTAGCTAATATAGTAACAGCTCGAATGGATGTGACCTGTGTGCCCGGCTCTTGTTAAATGCCGAACTTTATTTACTCCTCGCAACAGCTCCACGAGACAAGGTCTGTTATGTTATCCTTGTTTTTAAAATGAGAAGCAGCCTTGGAGAAGATAAACAATCTTGCCGAAAACCAAACAGTAAAGCGGCAGAAAATGACAGCCCTAACCCCGGAGTTATCCCCTAGGCTCCAGATTAAGAATGTCATTTATAATTCCAAAACAAACAGCCGTACGTAGGACGGTGTAATAGTCATCAATCGACATATCCGGACAAGCTGAATTCGAATCCTGCCTTCACCGCTTTCTGAGGGGCACTGGGGGATTTCCTAAACTTCTCATAGATTACATGGCAACAATACACCCCTCGGTGACTAGGATGTGTTGGACGTTAAATAACACATCCAAAGAGTTTTTGCGCAGTTTCCAAGCCCTTGCTCGGGAAATGATTACCCTGAAAGGCGCAAAGCTGATCTTTGGTGCCCTTCCCCCCCCCCCTCGTTTCGGCCGGAAGAGTCCTCCGCGGCCCCGCCCACCCACTTTCCGAACCTCTTTTCCTCCACGCCAAAGGCTCTCTCAAGAACTGCCCCCTGGAAACGTTTGTCAGGTTCCTAACTCCTCTCACTCGGGGACCGTTAGTAACCACCTACACCCCAGCGTCACTGTGAGCTCTCAGCGGCACAGGGAGCAAGGGAGCTCGAGCTAGCGCCTCGCAACCGCAGAGACTCAAAGGCACAGCCCGCTACACTCTCGACGCCGGGGGCGGGACCTGGGTGCTTTCAGGGCGCAGGCGCGTCGGCCCTGGGGCCACGCCCTCCTCGTCGGCCAATAGGAGACGGCGGCCAGTAGAGCGCGCGACTTCGGAAGGTCTTCAGTCTCCTCGGACACACCGCGGCCTGGTGACGTCACCAAAGCGCGCCGGAAGTGCGGAGTCTGCGGAGCGCAGCGCGCCGTGAGGGAAGGAAGTTGGCCTCGGAGCGGCCTGGGTTGTGAGGGCAAGGCCGCGGGCGGCAGCGGCGGCTGCTTGGACCAACAGAGGGGTGGCGCGATGGGAGACGAGATGGATACGATGATTCCCGAGCGGGAGATGAAGGTCAGAGACTGGCCGGGGCCTCCCTCCCTTCCTGAGTCCCGGCGACGCCCTGGAGCCCCGCTGAACGCCGAAGCGCGGGGTCCGGCTCTCCCGCTTCCCGCCTCGCGCTTGAACGTGTTACCGCGGTCCCAGCTCTCCTGGAGCAGGCGGCCGTGCCACCGGCGTGATAGCCCCACCGAATCCATTTTCCCGTCCCTCGTTGGAGTTGTGCGCGCCACTTGAGTTACCCTAGTGACTTCCTAGTCACTTTCATGGGGGTGGTCAGAGTCGTGGTAATAACTGCTGTTTATTGAGCGTGCGCTGTGTGCCGGACACCGTGGTAATTAATAATCGGCGCGGCAACCCCACGCGTAGTTGTGAATAAAAAGAAGCACATGGAGACTGGGGAAGGAACTTACCCAGAGTCAGCATTTGACCGAGGGGCTGAAGTCTGGGTGGTTGTTTTTGTTGTTTATTTTTTAAGACCCTCTCTTCACTTGCACTGCGCTCCTTTGGTGAAGTGGTGCCGGCTTGCTTCACGCAGAGCCGGCGTTCAGCCCCTCTTCCACAAACCCTGTGGCGACACGGAAGGGTTATTTTGGTACTGGAAATCAGCGTAAAGTCAGGAAACTGAAGAGGGGCGTGTGATCCAAATGACGGTTGTAAGTAAGTTGCAGGAAGCTTTTAGGCGATCGACGAGGCCACTGAAATGCGTTTAGGGAGTGGTAACCCACCGCGTGTGTAGAGGAGTGAATCCCCCCACCCCCCGCGAATGTCGCGGGGGCGAGAGGGCGCAGGGGAGCCACCCAGCGAGAGCTTGCTGATTTCGCAGCTATGCTGGGCCAGAAGGAAAAATAGGTTTCACAACTACAGACTTAGGAGAGGATCCCTCGGAGTTACTGATTATACCAGAAGGAAAGCCTTCCTGTGTGGGCTCTCCACACCCGCCTGACCATGCCTCAACTAGGAGTTTTAGGATTCTCAGGATGAGAATTACGAAAATACTGAAAAGTTCACCTCATCTGGAAAGCTGTGATTTTTCTGGACGCAGACTCATTTGGAATTAAGAGTATTTCCATGAGTCTTTTAGCACCTACGCATAAACACAAATCTAAGGAAACTCGTATGCGGAGCGTGTTAGGGATCCTGTACAAAACACCATAAGTGTCCAAAAATGAAAGCGGAGAAAGGCTGTCTTCGGCTTTTTACCCTTTAGGAACATAAGCAAAAGGGGGTTCCTGGTCTTTTTACCAAAGCTTCGACTTCAGTTGGATCTGGAGTTTAAGAAAAAAAGTAGCATATCTGGTAGAACTTCACAGTGATTGGTAAACCCACGGAATCCGTACCGGGGGGTGGTGCCCACTGAAAATTGTCATTGAAGGCATGTCAGTCAGTCTGTGGAAGACTGGGTGAGCCAGGCATCGGCAGGAGGTTGGGGAAGGCTCCCAGGCCCTGGAGTGCTAGGGAGCATGCAGATGGCCCGAAACGGAATTGGTGGAGGGCAGAGGTGGCCATGGGTCTTGTACAAGTCATGGCGCACTGGGGGAGTCACGTGGAGGCTGCAGCGGCAGATGGGCCAGGCCTGGCCTCACAGCCTGTGTTAAGGGCTTTGGACTTGTGTTTGGGTGCCCTCCTGACAGCTAGGTACATTCACAGGTCTTGCATGTTAAGAGGTCGACCATTACCCATCCTTTTCCATGGTCATTACTTCCGTGGCTATGTTTGCCTAGTTGCACCAGCGGTTCTGGTGAACAGCGCAGTTGGGCGATGCTTTCGATACTTCACAGCAGTTTACTAAGCACTGGGTCTTGGGACAGTTCCTGCCAGGAAGCAGGACGAGATTATGAATAATCAAGTGCACACCTGTGGTGGTTCGGACAGGAAACAAGTTCAGCGAAGGAAAAGATCAGCGTGAGAGTTGGGTAGTTAAGGAAGGCTTCATGAAAGAGTTTAAAACTTTTTTCCATTCAGTAAACATTGATAAGCTATGCCAGGGACCACATACCGCTAGGTTGTGCTGGAATTAGCGCTGTTGGAGTATAGTGGGATATCTTTCTCCCCTGAATTGATCTTGGTTTCATCCTTCACAACAGGATTTTCAGTTTCGAGCCCTGAAGAAGGTGAGAATCTTTGACTCCCCCGAGGAGTTGCCCAAGGAGCGCTTGAGTCTGCTAGCCGTGTCCAACAAGTATGGCCTGGTCTTTGCTGGTGGAGCCAGTGGGCTGCAGATTTTTCCCACCAAAAATCTTCTCATTCAAAATAAACCTGGTGACGATCCCAATAAGATAGGTAAGTTTCTTATTCTTTGTTGTGTCATAGAAAGGGGGGGGATAGTGAGGTAGCTTCCTTCCCAAGAAATCATTCTGGTATTACAGTCACAACGGCTGTTAGTCTTCAGGCCGACCCCCTCAAGAAGAAGTTGTTCTAGGCAGGAAACCTTTGTGGTTCTCTTTGGTCCTTTGGATTTCTCTTTTAGGGAGTCGCTCCTCTGAGCTCAGAGGCCAGAAGAATTTACCATTCTGCCATGCTTTTATTTTTGCTTAGTTGAACTTGGGTTCTGGCTCTGGAGAAGGGTTTTATTATGTGGCTTTCTAAATAGGCACAGTAGTACCATCCGAACAAATAGGAAGATGTAGTGTTTGGAGCACTGTTGCAAAAGTATGGGTATAGGACCTTGGTTTGTTTGTTTTTATTTTAATTTTTTTCTTGTTTATTTATTTTTGGGACAGAGAGAGACAGAGCATGAGCAGGGGAGGGGCAGAGAGAGAGGGAGACACAGATTTGAAACTGGCTTCAGGCTCTGAGCTATCAGCACAGAACCTAGCGCGGGGCTCGAACCCACAAACTGCGAGATCGTGACCTGAGACAAAGTCGAACACGTAACTGACTGAGCCCCCCAGGGGCCCCAAGGACCTTGTTTTTAACAAGGGCAACAGCCACAGTTCGTTTCCCTAGGCCATGGGAGGGAGGATCTGGGATATTTACTGCATTGTCTTACATCTGTCAGGAAGCTAAGTTTCACCTGCGTGACCAGGCATCGAATTGTGCTTGTGTGTTTACATAGATGTGAAAAGTGTTTACAGAGACCTGATAAAGGGGCTGTGGCTTCTGCTTCTGCTTAGTTTTTTTTTTTTTTTTAATCTTTTCTTAGTTGATAAAGTTCAAAGCTTACTGGTGCCTATGAAATTCCCGATACATCACTTAGCCCTGAGCTGTGATAACCTCACACTCTCCGTGTGCATGATGTCCAGTGAATATGGTTCCATTATCGCTTTTTTTGACGTTCGCACCTTTTCGAATGAGGTAAGCTACTGGTGTAGTGTAGCATCAGCGTGGGACCTAAAAACCTTTTCTGGTATTGAGTCATAACCTAGAAATTCTTGGTTGACCCTGGGAGTCTTTTTTCTAGATTAAAGCAGGGGTTTAAAAAAAGGCCTTAGCTATCGGATCTTAGATCTTTGAGATAGAAGGGACTTCAAGAAATTCTTTCCTAATACGGCCCCAAGGTGTTTTTTCCTCATTTACGCGTGAGAGAGCACAGGGAGTTAATAGTAATGTCAGAAGTTCCTACGTCGCCTCCCCTGGCAGTGTTCCTCCATTTCTAGCAGTTTGGGAATGATAATTGTCAATAATTCGAGTATTTACACCGACTGTGCGCTAGGCTCTGTGCTGGTATTGGCCTGGTCCTCATTCCTAAGGACCATGGCCTCACAAAGGAGATGCTCTTGTCTTCATTTTATAGATGAAGAGACAGTCCCAAAGAATTTAAACACTCAAGGGTCCAACTCCATTAAGAAGCAGAGCCGAGATTTTAATCCCGTGTTTGCTCTTTACTGATTTTCCTGCATTTGTGTATTCCCCTGCTGGGAGTTCTTCCGGTGTGCTAGAATAATTGACTGCCATTTTCAAGGTTGTGCTGAAATGGTCTTTAACAAATAGATTGCGTCGAGCTAATTTTTTGGTCACAGTCATGGAGGAATGTGAACTGTAATTTGAGAGAAAACTTGCACATTCAGTAATTTTTTTCGGCTATTCAGTGTCTATGTGTTTATTAATTTATCAATTTATTTTTGCTCCTGGGCATTTGTTTTAAAAGGCTAAACAGCAAAAACGCCCATTTGCCTATCATAAGCTTCTGAAAGATGCAGGAGGCATGGTGATCGATATGAAGTGGAACCCCACCGTCGCCTCCATGATGGCGATTTGTCTGGCCGATGGCAGCATCGCTGTCCTACAAATCACAGAAACCGTGAAAGTGTGTGCGACGCTGCCCTCTACGGTGGCAGTAACATCTGGTGGGTATTAAAGGCTTTCGCACCATAACGTACAGTAATGGTAATCTGTTTAAAAATTAATTTCTGGAAATAAAAGCAAATGGGGTATTTTGTTGTATCTGTCGTTATCTGGTAGAACTGGTGAGTATTCTTTATATCCGTAGTTAGTGTTCTTGAGGCCAAACAGCAGACAGGATTTGACTTGAATGTGCTTAGGTGTCCTGGAGAAAGAAATATTTTGGCACAGCTAGTTTAGAACTGTGTTTTTAATTTTTTGTTTAATGTTTGTTTTTTAGAGAGATAGAGGGCGGGGGGGGCGGCAAGGAAAGAGGGAGACACAGAATCTGAAGCAGGCCTTGAGCTGTCAGCACGGAGCCCAGTGTGGGGCTCGAACTTGTGAACAGCGAGATCGTGACCTGAGCTAAAGTCGGAAGCTCAAACAAACTGAGCCACCCAGGCGCCCTTGAACTTTGTTTTTGAGAATGATGGTTTCTGGAATTGAAAAGTTCCAGAAACGTTTCAGAAAGTCATTTATACCTTCAGGGGAAAAGCATTACCAATATCAAATAGGAGTAAGAGAATAATTTTTTTTTCTTTTTCTTTTTTAAAAAATTTTTAATGTGTATTTATTTTTGAGAGAGAAGGACACAGAGTGTGAGCAGGGGAGGGGCAGAGAGCGAGGGAAAACACAGAATGGAAAGCAGGCTCCAGGCTCTGAGCTGTCAGCACAGAGCCTGACGTGGGACTTGAACCCATGAAACTTGAGATCATGACCTGAGCTGAAGTCAGACACTTAACCGACGGAGCCCCCCAGGTGCCCCATCTTGAGTTCTTAATTGAGAGCGTTTTCTTCTTTGCTCAGTGTGCTGGAGTCCCAAAGGGAATCAGCTGGCTGTGGGGAAACAAGACGGAACTGTGGTCCAGTATCTTCCCGTAAGTTGTACTTCAGAACTTGTCTTAAGTTACCCACCTGTGGGGGTAGGTTTGGGGTCTCACTGGTGTTTCTTTGTTAAAATGTAGTTCATGCTCGTTAGGACAGATTCATCGGTACCCGAGTAAGTTCAGGAAAGAATGGTACTCTTCTATCCCGTAGTCTTTCCAGAGGCACAGTCTGTTTTATGGAGCGGGAGCCTCCAGACTTTTCTGGATGCTTTTACAAATAGTTTGTGTGTAGATGCGTTGCATGTCTACTGTACATGCTGATCACACACTACACAGTGTTCTCCAGCTTTACGTTCCCAATCCATTCCCTAAGAACATTCCATCAAAACAGCTAAAGCGTTTGTCAGCCAGCTGAGTCCATGTTAAAGGTTCAGTTTCTCTAATTGTAGGCACCGAAGAAAATAGATGCTCCTGTCACTCCCTCGCCCCCTCCCTCTGGTCTTCCTGAGACCATATTCTCAGACACTCTGCAATATAAATTGGCAAAGAATCCGTGTATTTTGGGTCAAGCACGGGTGGGGAGGAGGTGCCCGTAGGCAGTGCCTTCCTCCTTGACAGCCTCTTCTCCGCGGGTATAAAGCAGTGGATGTAGGCGTCTGGGCTCGATGTTAAAGTTTTTTATTTCCTAGGTTATTGCGGAAAGTCGTTTTATGAAATTTGGTGTATATTCTTTCAGAGCATAAGCTTAGAAGTGGATAATAGAATTGGCTTGATTTTATTGGCTTGTTCTTTGCCCTTTTGTTTTAAATGTAATAGTTTTCAGAGCCCTTTTCCCAACTCATGATACATGGAGCCACTTCATTCTTTTGAATGGCTGCCCAGTGTCCTCTGTGTGGATGCACCGTCATTCACTTCCCGGTCCTGTGATTGCCGGCTGCCTGTGTCGCTGTGTGCGACTCTGCTACTCTGCTGGTTCTGCCTTGACATCCTCTCTCTATGCCGGAAAACACTCTTGGGAGATTTCTATAGGATGGGGACCTGGGTGTAGGTATTCACTCTTCCCTGTGCTCAGTCTCTCCCGGCCGGGAGCGTAGAATATAGGGGTTCTGGGGAACATGCTGGATTTGACGGAGTTTCACTGGCTCAGGTGCGTTTCACTTGATACTTTTTCCCTAAATCTCTTTCAGACTCTGCAGGAAAAAAAAGTCATTCCTTGTCCTCCATTTTATGAGTCGGATCATCCTGTCAGAGGTAACTCGTCTGCTTTTCTTACTGGGCCAGCCTCTAGCGAGGTGACACAGTATTACAGAGATGTCATGTCACATGATGTATCTACGCAGCTGCTCAGGGAAGCGCTAGTACGAATGCTCTTGTCTCCGTTAGCGAATTAAGTCAGCACAGGAATAATCCTCTGGTAGACACCTGTGTCTCGGGGTAACTAACAGTACATGGATCCTGACTTTTTATTAGAATTCTCTCAAAATGGGCCCTGATTATAATCCACCAGACCAAAAACAAAAACAAAAACAAAACAAAAAACCCACTTGGCGATGGATTTGGATTTCTTGAGTCTTTGTATCTGTGAATGATATTTAGTCAGTAAAATCTGGACTTTGTCAGAATTATAGAATTCTGACATTTTTATCCGCGGGTTGTTAATGTTTTAACATGCAGGAGCTATTCCAAAAGTACGATGTTTTATGAGAGTGTGTATTTCAGTTCTGGATGTGCTGTGGATTGGTACTTACGTCTTCACAATAGTATATGCTGCTGCAGATGGGACCCTGGAAACTTCTCCAGATGTGGTGATGGCTCTCCTCCCGGTACGTGTGTGAAAGGGACATCTTTGTTCTTTGAGGACCACGGAGGTCTTCTAGTAAAGGTTAAGGCTTTGGCTCCAGCTTCCTTTTCTTGCTGGCAGCGATGGGACAGCTTCAGGTATTAATCCTGAGTGCTGTGCCATGGGCCTTTGGGGCCAAAATTATCTTGTCTTCTTACATCGTACTCTACTGTTTAGCCGTAAGGGGAAGAAAATAAATTTGCTTTGCTTACACTGTAAGCTCTGAGTCCTGCTAGATGTTAACCTGATAAAGATATTTTATTTTATTTATTTTCAAGTTAGCTAACGTACAGCCTAGTCTTGGGCTCAGGAGTAGATGATAAAGATATTTTAGAAAAGCAAGAAAATACCTTGACTTTTAAAATTCTTTCACCTGTTTATAAGCAAATTACCAGATGTTTATCCGATGCCTGCAGGGTGCTAGGCACTGCCTTAAAGCTGAGAATACAGTGGGGACTGAGGCAGAGTCCTTGCTTTTGTGGATCTTACATTTCTTTATTTTTTTTTAAGTTTTTATTTTTTTATTATTGAGAGACAGAGCATGAGCGGGAAGGGGGCAGAGAGAGAGGGATACACAGAATCCGAAGCAGGCTCTAGGCTCTGAGCTGTCAGCACAGAACCTGACACGGGGCTCGAACCCACAAAACTATGAGATCATGACCTGAGCCGAAGTCAGACGCTCAATGGACTGAGCCACCCAGGCGCCCCTGGATCTTACATTTCTAATGAGTGTGCTAGTCAGTAAATAAGTGCAGGGCCAGGAAGGATAAGGGTGAAGGTGGGAACAGTGAAGGGCTCGGGGCGGATCACGGCAGCGGTGTCTTTCAGATTGGGTGCGCGAGGAAGGCCTCTGAGCGAGAAGGGAATGACCTAAGGGAGTGAGTCGTTTTGAAAACAGGGAAGAACATTAATAACAAGGTCTGTAAAATGTGACATTTTGTGGTGACATTTAAAAAAAGACCAGTGGGGGCGCCTGGGTGGCTTAGTCGGTTGGGTGTCCGACTTTCGCTTAGGTCATGATCTCACGGTTCGTGGGTTCGAGCCCCGCGTCGGGCTTTGTGCTGACTGCCAGCTCAGAGCCTGGAGCCTGTTTCAGTCTGTGACTCCCTCTCTCTCTGACCCTCCCCTGCTCACGCTGTCTCTCTCTCTCTCTCCTAGAAATAAATAAAAAAAATAAATAAACAATAAAAAAAAATAAAGACCAGTGAAGCTGAGCATCTACTTTCTAATCGGTACTGGCTTAAAGTCCAGAAAAACATTTAAAACTATGTAAATAAGTGTCTAAATATAATAAAAGTGGGAGCTGCACTAGTTCTGTTTTGCAGCCTTGTTTTAGTGGTAAATCGTAAGCCTCGTTCAAAGTCCTTGAATACAACCTATGTTTGGCTTTGTGGACAGATGATTTATTTAGCCCTTTCACTGCCGGATACTTCAGTGGTTTTCATTTCTCCAGTTTGAAGGAATACCACGCAAGACGTCCTTTGGTGTCCATTTTATGTGATTGTGTTTCTCTTGTAGGGGACACACCTAGAAATGAGTTTGATTATGCTCTTTTTGCTAAGCTTCTGAGAATGTTGCCAAAGGATCTTTTAGAAAAGCTGGAGCAGTTTGCATTCCTACGACCAGTGCGGCCCCTAGGTGCCCCACGTGTATGTCAGGATACACTAGTGCCATGGTGGACCTTTGCCGATGATGGGAAAAAGTGCCTTGTTTTTATTAAGACTCAGGCTCCTGATAAAGTTGAATTATAAACTATATGTTTATTGAGGTCCTTCTTTTATTTTATTTTATTTATTTATTTTTTATATAGAGAGAGACAGAGCATGAGCAGGGGAGGGGCAGAGAGAGGGAGACACAGAATCCGAAGCAGGCTTCAGGCTTTGAGCTGTCAGCACAGAGCACAATGCGGGGCTCAAACTCATGACTCATGAGATCATGACCCGAGCTGAAGTCAGATGCTTAACTGACCGAGCCACGCAGGCGCCCCTATTGAGGTCCTTATTTGCAGAGCTCGTTAAGATGTTCTGTCCCCAGGGAGAGTATCAGACTCTTCCTCAGGTTCCACGTCCTGGGCTAGAAGCTTTCTATGCGTCCTTTTGTTTCATGCTTAAAACCGCCTTTGAAGTCAGTGAAGAAAGTTCCACAGGCCCACTACACACACCAGAAAACAGAATCAGAGAGGCTGCGTGATCTGGCCATGCCCGGCCCACAACCAGAAAGAGACGGAACAGCGTAGATTCAGTTCGGTCAGGGGCCACCGTTCCTGGGCCTTGTACTCAACTCTGCCTTCGTATCGTGTCTGTGGACTTGGTCAGAGATTTTGGGGTGGATTTTCTCATAAAACTTAAATGGTTTTGTTTTTCGAGATCCTTAACCATGTAGGATTAAAGAAAAATTGCTTGTGTGATTTTTCTTTTTTTTTTTTTTTTTTTGGTCTCCTTTTGTTTATTGTAGAAGAAAGAAGAAAAGCACCCAGAGATATTTGTGAACTTCATGGAGCCCTGCTATGGCAGCTGCACGGAGAGGCAGCATCGTTACTACCTCAGTTACATCGAAGAATGGTGAGCCCAGGGTGGGGCTCCTCCTCGCTCTGTCGGGCCCCGCCTGAATCACTGGGTTCCGCTGTGGGAAAAGAGAATGGAGGCTGGAGGTGCCCCGAACACATTTTCCTCTGACACTGGATAATGCCTCTCTGACTACTTCCGTTTCCCCAATTCTGAATTGTCCCGATCGAAGACACACTCATCTTAAAAACCCCGTTTACTCAATAACCCCAGTGGTGACTTTACGACAATACTGATATTTAAGGAGCGTATTAAAAGTTTCCCTCCAAGAGCAAAAGCTTCCTCTTGAAAGATAGGTAGCTTAAAGCAAAGCTTCTGTCTGAAATTTCACCAGATTATTCTGTTCACAGGGCGATAGGTTTATTGGAAATTCCGGCCTGATTTTGTCACGTCTCTGTCGGAAATACTGAGGCAGTTGGCTGGGTCTCCAGGGCTTCATCCTGTGAACTCAGAAGTGAAACTTTATAATCTAAAATCTGCCCTTTCTTCAGCCACGTAGAAAAGCTCACCTTCCTCCTTTTCGTCTCGAGGAAGTCCTCTTGGACACCACTGCAGGCTCGAGGCAGGTTAGAAGTGTTCTGTGTTTGAATTTAACGGCCTTCCGCTTTTATTCCTTGAAGGGATTTAGTGCTGGCAGCGTCTGCGGCTTCAACAGAAGTCAGTATCCTTGCTCGACAGACGGATCAGGTAAGTTTCACTCTTCCGTTGTTTCTCTGTGACTCTTTTCTGGGAAGGATCCTGGAGGGAGTTAGAACTATGTGGTGAAGGTTTAGACTGAAGCCGCGTTCCTTTGAATGAGTTCCTGGGTGAGAGCAAAGCTGACGCTTCGCTGACGTGACCGAACGCCTCAGGCCAGGTGGTTGAGATGTCACAATAGACACATGGGTTTCAGACCCCACAGCTTCTCCACCGTTGTAAAAAGCCCTTCTGTCCTTTCTGGATCCATTAATGATCCGTGGAAACGTACGGTGAGGCCACCCCCAACGGGAGCATGCCGGGTTGGAGGAAGTGTTTCTGCCGTGTTCTGTTGGATCGCCTTTATTCCTTCCCTCTGGCTTGAACCTGCCCCTTCCTTCAGTCAGCTGTAACCCGTCCTTGACTGATGGAGAGAAACATGCGGATGGTACCAAATGGTGACTCCTCAGGAATACTTTGTTGCCCTTCGGGGCGCCAGGGTGGCTCAGTCCGTAAGCTTCTGATTTGGGGTCAGCTCGTGATTTCCTGGCTTGTGGGGGTGTGGGTTTGAGTTCCGCCATCGAGCCCCGCGTTGGCCTCTGTGCTGACAGCTCAGAGCCTGGAGCCTCCTTCAGATTCCTTGTCTCTTTCTCTCTCTGGCCCCCCTTGCGCTTGCGCGCTCTCTCTCAAAAACAAACATTAAAAGATTTTTAAAAAGTACATTGTTTCACTTTGAAAAACCACCAGAAAGCTAAAAGCGCCTGTGCAGGTAAGCACCCCCTCCTTTCTTGCATTTTGTCCCCCCTTGCACACGAGGTGGGCTGAGGCGGTTGTGGGATGCTGTCCTAACCTGTGGTGACGTGCTCAGAGTCACCGCAGAGGACGCGTGATGAAACGGAAAGTTTTCTTGAAACTTGAGCCTTGAATTAAAAAAAAAATTTTTTTTTAAGTTGTATTTATTTATTTTGAGAGAGAGAGAGAAGGAGCATGAGCAGGGGCGGAGCAGAGAGTGGGAGAGAGAATCCCAAGCAAGTTCTGCACTGTGAGCGCAGTGCCCAAAACAGGGCTTAAACCCATGAACCACGAGATCATGTCCTGAGCCAAAATCAAGAGGTGGATGCTTAACCAACTGAGCCACCCGGGCGTCCCGAGCCTTGAGTTTCAAAATGTCTGTTCGCCCCACGCAGATACATAGTCTAACTGTTCAGTATTTATCCATCACTGTCTGCGTGGCCAGGTGGTATCTAGGGTGGGCCACTTTAGGGTCACAGGCCAACTGCAGCAGTCCCTTCTGAAGTCTTCGATCGACTTTAGTGACAGTCCCTTAATATCACAAATTTATGTCCTGACACATTTTAAATATACTTGTATTTCTGTTTTTTATCAGGATAATTTATGTACATGGCTAAAAAATCAAATTGTAAAAAAGGAATTATAAATGAATTAAAATCACCCCTGCCCTACATTGTCCTTATCCAGGCCTGTTAAGAGGATATATATATATATTTTTTGTAGCATTTAATTCTTTTAAGGTTGACCTTCTTATCCTGAAGTAATACCTTGCTTTGTCACTAGTTAGTGATTATTAATTTTAGATCTTCTCAGCTACATAAGGATATAGCTCACGTGTAGCCCTGAAACCCTCGCCCTTCCCTCAGCAGGGCTGTGGGCCTGTTGTACTTTCTTTTGGCGTCGCCGTATACGGTGAGGTTCTCTTGACCTTCCACTTTGTGGGAGGAATACCTTCTTCCCAGCCCTGGCCTTCAGCACGCCTTCCCCCACCCCCGCATTCCAGGTCTTGTCATTCTGTGGCTTGTCTTTTGCAAAATCAAAACTGGTATTGTTTGTACTCTTGTTTCGTAGTGATTATCAAATCATCTTTATTTTGAAACCTTTTTTTGTTGTTGTTTGTTTTGAGAGAGAGAGAGGGAGGGAGAGCATGGGCAGGGGAGAGGCAGAAAGAGGGAGAGAGAGAATCCCAAGCAGGCTCCACACTGTCAGCACAGAGCCTGATGCCGGGCTCAAACTCACAGACTGTGAGATCATGACCTGAGCCAAAGTCAGGAGGCAGACACTTAACCAACTGAGCCAGCCCCAGTTCGTCTTTATTTTGTCTGTAGCATGTTTTCAGAGTTTTTCACATCAATGTGAAATGTTTTTCACGTCAATTTTGCTTGTGTTATTATGAATGTGACTGTTACTCACACCCTTGCAAAGTCATGGAGTATGATTATGTTCCCTTTCCTGAGCAGCTTTTTGCTTTCCTGTTATTCGTGGAGAGTTATTATTCCCCTTTGATTCATGCTGCCCTGTTTTGGTCAACACTGAAAGTTAGACAAATGTGATTTTTAAAAATCAGAAGTTATTTCTTGGCAGGAATCCAGGCCGTTCAAGCAGACAGAAGCCTGAAATCGAGGAGTTTATGGGAAAGACTTAGTGGCTTCTCAAGCACCCCAAAGGCGGGAAGAGGGACCAGTGTGAGGAAGTGACCCCGAGATCTGGGAGGACGGGAACTAAGGGTGCGTCTGTCTCTGGATGAGCAAGCAGAGGGCATCTGGCCGGCCGTGTGAGGCCCCCGGCTCAGGACCGCGGTAGCCATCCGCCGGAGCTCCTGGGCCCGGTCCCGCATTTCCAGGGGCGGCTGCAGACTGGTTAGTGCAGGTGAGATTCACCTGCTATGTTTAGAACCTACCTAGTTGGTGTGGACGGCACCTCAGAAAGGGGTCACGATGGCAGTTACTTTATTCACAAGGCAGGGGCAGAGAGGCTGATTTGGAAAACTAACCCCTCTCTTGCCAGGACGCTGCTCATGGCTTTTAGACCATCTTCCCGGATTTCCGACTCTAGTGAACACATACATCTAAACTGAGTGGATTTTTTTTTTCTTCTCTTCTGTGTTAACAGCGGTAAGGGAACCAGAGCAGAGCTCTTACCAACACAGCATTTTCATCTTCTGCGTCTCTCTTCCAGGTGAATTGGGAATCTTGGCTCCTGGAGGATTCTAGTCGAGCCGAACTGCCCGTGACGGACAAGAGTGATGACTCGCTACCTGTGGGAGTTGCCATAGACTATACCAACCAGGCGGAGGTCCCCGTCAGTAAGTGCGGCCTGCTGGGGCCTCGTGCCGAAGCAGTCTCCTTTTTAGTCCTGGTTGATATTTAAATCCCGCTCTACACTTCTGGGGCGCTTTTAACTCCTGGGAGCACATTTCCACTTGAGTGACCCAGAGTGTGTGGTGATGACACCAGACTAACTTGATGGACACTCTTTGATTAGACGAGAGCCAGACTCTATGCGTGTGTGTGTTTCAAACCATAGCAGTGCTTGGATTGAAGACACAGATCAGAATCGAGACCTCAAGCACTTGGCTTCCAAATCAGGAGCGTGTGCCCTGGGTACGTCTTCTCCCTGGCTGGAGTGTGGCAGGGCCACTGTCACACATGCAGGGGCCGTGGAGGACCTGCTCTTTGCTCTTTGGTGCGTCGGTTTACGGAGGGGTCCTCATGAAGCACCTGTCCTCTCCTTGGTCGGGTTATTTGGTCTTATTAGCTCATTTACTTTGATTCTTTTCGAGCCTTTGTGGGCAAAATAGATGCTTATGACTGAGCTGTGAATGAATATAAAGTAGTTGGATTCTCCTTTCTGGGTCCTTCTGCGTGTTTTCCAAAGTCTGTAATGTCGGTCTTCAGTTAAACCAGCTTCTTCCTAGAGATGCTGGTCCTGGTCAGGGGAATATCACGAACACTGAGATGCGCTTGTAAAGCTTGCGGGAGCTTAGGAATAGTTGCGGCTCCGTCGGACTGCCGGAGCTGCCTTGCGGGGTCCAGCAGGGTGGTGGCGGTCAGCAGTGTGACAGTAGCTCTCTTTAATGAGCTGGTGTCCGAGAGGCTGCTCAGATGTGAAAGCTCAACCCACGAACTTGAGCTTTACGGCTGGGATGAGTCCGTTCAGCCGCTTCTTGCTTGGACAGTCTTTCCCTTCCCACCCAGGCCCTTCATGCCTTGGCTCTTTTTTCACTTCTGTTTTCTTTTTTAACAGATGATGAGAAGACTCTCCCTCCTGCTCCAGTACTTATGTTGCTTTCAACAGACGGTGTGCTATGTCCATTTTACATGATCAATCAGAATCCGGGGGTGAAGTCCCTCATCAGGACACCAGAGCGGCTCTCATTAGAAGGAGAGCGACAGCCTAAGTCATCAGGTACGTACCTCTTCCTGCTCCGGAAGTGGGGGAGTACCATGGGCTTGTTCCGGACTGCTCCCAAAGATAAAAACTGCGTAGGGACACGTAGTGGTCCTGTCCATCGGCCTGGTCTGTCTTCACGAGGCAGGGACTGACTTTTCCTTTTTTTTTTTTTTTTTTTGAGAGACCAACAAATATAAATGGGGGAGGGGCAGAGAGAGAGGGAGACACAGAATCCGAAACAGGCTCCAGGCCTTGAGCCGTCAGCACAGAGCCCGACGTGGGGCTTGAGCTCACAAATCGTGAGATCATGACCTGAGCCAGTCAGACGCCCAACCAGCTGAGCCACCCAGGCGCCCCTGGACTGACTTTCCCTTGAACACATGCTCATTCTTGCTTCCACTTGCCCGCAAACTTTATTCTCTGACCTTGACTTTAGTGAAAGGGAAGCTCAGCCCGATGGATCCCCTCAGGCCGTTAAGCAACACTACCCTGTTACAGCACCCTGTGTCATATGGTCTCAGTCCTAAAGATGTTAGTCCCGGAGGTTGGTTAAATACGTGATGGTACACGTTGTGGCTGTCACAGAAGTGTCACCACTGTTGCATTTGCTGACAAAGAGCTAGTGGAATATGTCATGAAAAAGCACTATATGCTTTACAATTCCTTTCTTATGAGAGGAAAACTTACATATATGTATGTATAGAGAAAATACTATAAAGATGGATATTAAAATCTAAGTAGTGGTTATATCTGGGTGGCGGGTGGGAACAAGGGGATTCAGTTTTCTTTAGTCTTTTTTCCTCCTCCTCTTTGAAAATATTACTTATGTAGTATACGTTTATTGGCAACATATTAGAAATTACAAAATCACTTAAGAGTCCCTCAGACATCAGGGCACCTGGGTGGCCCAGTCGATTAAGCGTCCAGTTCGAGCCCCGTGTCAGGCTCTGTGCTGACAGCTCAGAGCCTGGAACCTGCTTTGGATTCTGTGTCTCCCTCTCTTTGCCCCTCCCTCGCTCATGCTCTGTCTTGCTCTCAAAAATGAAAAAAAAAATAGTCCCCCAGACATCAAGCAATAGCTGTAACCAGCATTTTGGTACATGTTTTTCATATGCATAAATGTACACACTAAATACTAATACGTATTTCCAGATTTTTCACAGTGACTGTGTATCACTTGGGAGAACAGTCTAAAACTTTTTAAAGGGGGATTGTTGCATATTGTCGAATTTTACCACCATTCTCTTTTTGGTTTCTGTGAATATATAACCGTTAAGACTTTTCTCTGGCTAAAGAAGTGCATAGCGTGACCAGTTCTCTAAGAAAAAGCGTGTTGTTTGGGGCGACTGGGTGGATTAGTCGGTTAAGCGTCCGACTTTCGCTTAGGTCATGATCTTGCGGTTCATGGGTTCGAGCCCCACGTCGGGCTCTGTGCTGACTGCCAGCTCAGAGCCTGGAGCCTGTTTCAGAGTCTGTGTCTCCCTCTCTCTCTGACCCTCCCCTGTTCACGCTGTCTCTCTCTACCCTGGAAATAAATTAAAAAAAATAAAAAAGAAATCTTAAAAAAAAAAAAGGAAAGAAAGAAAAAGCGTGTTGACCAGTCGCGTTGGGTAAGGTTGATGGTGTATTTTCTTGCTGCTACCCAGTGCAGAGTGAGTCGTTCATAAACAGAGCCACTCAAGACACTTGGACTCCTGTCACTTGGCAGTGCGTCTGCAAGTAGTTAACCAGGTCACCATGCATAGACTGTGATAATGTTATTCTGGGCCATCTCATTATTTATAGTATGTGTATTCTTTGAGTGATTTTTTTTTTAAACTATTTATTTTAAAGAGAGAGAGAGGGGAGAACACCCATGCACATATGAACAGGGGAGGGGCAGAGAGAAAGGGAAAGAGAGAATCCCAACCAGGCTCTGTGCTGTTAGCACAGAGCCCCATGTGGGGCTTGAACTCACAAACCATGAGATCATGACCCACGCCAGAATCAAGGCTGAGGCACCCAGGCGCTGTTGAGTGGTTTTTTCCTGAACTGCTCCTGAGCACCACAAACTACCTACACTTAGTCATGCAGGCTGTGACAAGCAGTGCCCCCTGGGAAGTTGGGAGCCTGCCGGGTGATGTCTGGTTTTTTTTTTAATAAGTTTTTTTTTAAGTTTATTTATTTTGAGAGACAGAGATGTGCAAGTGTGGGAGGGGCAGAGAGAGAAAGGGAGACCGAGATTCCCATGCAGGCTCATCACTGTCAGCTTGGAGCCCGATGTGGGGCTCAAATTCACAAAACCGTGAGACCATGACGTGAGCCTAAACCGAGTGGGACACTTGACCGACCGAGCCAGCCAGACGTCTGGGGCGATGTCTGTTTTTGAGCACAGTTCAGTGTGAAGGACTTCACTACTGACCCATTAAACCCCAGTCTGCACCAGCAGGGGCCAGTTTTCCTGTTCACCTTTCCTGGCTCGGTCCAGAGGTGACAGCCATAGAGGAGTGGGAGAGAGCCATCGGAGGGGGAGAGAGTGGCCCGTGGCTGTAGCTGAAGTCTGGGTGGCGGGTACAGGAGGCATTAATGGTTCCGCCCATTTCCGCACTGCAGCTCTGCGGGTGCTGGGTTGAGTGATCGATCAGAAGGAGCACGAGGGGTTTCACGTGCTCGGTTCTGTTTTTAGGTAGGCGGGTGCCTCGGGTCTTTCGGGTCTGGCGCGTGCTGCTCATACCTGCCGGACGTGCTGGGAAGTGATGAGCGGTGGTGGGTTTGTGTCTTTAAAGAAGCTGGCAGTTGTCGCTCCATCTTGATTGTGGGAAAGGAGTATTAACAGAATAAATGTGCTCGTGGTATTTACTTCCATGAAAGCAACAGTTTAATGGGGTCTTCGTTCTGACGTTGTGAAGGTAAATTGTCATCTCACAGTTTGGAAGAATCAAGACCCATTAATATGAATGTGTTGGCAGTAACTATTGCTTTCTTATTTGTTTGCTTAGTGAGTTATTTAATTGGGCATATTAGCGTGTTTACTTCATAGAAAGTTTGTAAAACAGAAAAAAATTTAAACCTGCTTTCTCTTCTGGTTTTTCATAAACATCTTTCTTCTCAGTTGTAAAATATCGTATACATCATTAACTAGGGTGTAGGTTTTTTAATGTAAATTGTGTTTTCTACATTCTTAATCTTTGTGATTCATTTAAAAGAGTGCTTCCTATCCCATTGAACATCTTTTACTATTTGTGTAAAAAGGTATTAAATGTCTTTTTCATTTCTTAGGTTAATTTTGTATGCTTTCTTAGAAGTGGGATGGCTGAGTCCATTTTTTATGATTTTTGAGACGTAATGCCAAAGTGTTTTCTAAAAGATTATGGTCAGTTAGATACCTATTAGTGATAAAGGTTTTAGGTTTATTTTACCCTTCCAAACATAGGGGATTAGGTATATTTAAAGTTTGATCGTTTAGAGAACAATCAAAAATCTGTTTCACTTAAATTTGCATTTCTTTGATTAGGCAGATTGAGCAGTCATGTATTATTTTGTGAATAAGGTTCCTGGATTACATCAATCTTGAAATTTCTTTATCTCAATTTGTATGAGCTTTTTAAAAAATATAAAACATACTGTCATTGGGGCGCCTGGGTGGCTCAGTCGGTTAAGCGTCCGACTCCGGCTCAGGTCATGTTCTCACGGTTCGTGGGTTCAAGTCCCACATCGGGCTCTGTGCTGACAGCTAGCTCAGAGCTTGGAGCCTGCTTCTGATTCTGTGTTTCCCTCTCCCTCTGACCCTCCCCTGCTCATGCTGTCTCCTTCTCTCTCTCTCAGAAATAAATAAAACATAAAAAAAAAAAACCCATATTGTCATTTACTACAGATTTTTTTATCTTTTATTTATGTAACTGTCTTTAGACAGTCAAATCTTTTTTTAAAGTTTATTTATTTTGAGAGAGAGAAAGAGAGCAAGCAGGGGGAGGGCAGAGACAGGAAGAGCCAGAACCCCAAGCAGGCTCTGTCCTGAGCTTGAACCCACAGACCATGATATCATGACCTAAGGCTAGATCAAGAATTAGATGCTTAACCAACTGGCCCTACGCAGTCAAATCCTAGATTTTTTTTTCTTTTTTTTGGGGGGGTGGGGAGTCACTTCTAAATTTCAAGTTGTTAGGCTCTCAGTGATTTTACTGACTTTTTGCCTCCTTGGTTTTGTGATGTATGTATGCATGTGTTCTTAAATTATTTTTTTTTTTAGTTTATTTATTTTAAGAGAGTGAGCAAGCAGTGGAGGGGCAGAGAGAAGGAGAGGCAGAATCCCAAGCAAGCCACACATCATCCCTGCAGAGCCTGATGCACGGCTCAGACCCACGAACCGTGAGATTAGGACCTGAGCTGAGATCCGGAGTCGGATGCTTAACCGACTGAGCCACCCAGGCGCTCCTACATGTGTTTTCATATATGTAGATATCTTTAATTTATCTGGAATTGCTTTTAGGAACTATTATGAAGTGGAAATCTGAATTGAAGTTTTTTTCTAATTGCTGATGAAATGCTGCAGAATGGTTTGTTTTTCACTGTAACAATGAAAGGTGCATCCCCCCCCCCCCCCCCAGCCCACCGCCCGCTCTGGGATTCATCTGGGTGTCATGAAGTGCTATTAATCTAATGCCTTTCCCTGTTTCCTTTTTCTTTTAAAGCTTTTTTTTTAATTTATGGGTTTTGTTTTGTTTTAAGTTTATTTATTTCGGGGTGGGGGGTACAGGGAGAGGGAGAAGGAGAATTCCAAGCAGGCTCAACCCCCAGTCTGGATCCTAACATGGGGCTCAATCTCACGACTGTGACATCATGACCTGAGCTGAAACCAAGAGTCGAACCCTTAACTGACTGAACCCCCTAGGCCTCCCTCCCTTTCAAAGTTTTGTTCGTCTTTCCACGTGGAAGGTTTGCTATGGAAAGTCCAACATCAGCCCTACTTCCTATTTTATTTTTTCACTTCTTGTACTAGGACAGTTCTCTCTGACTCCATTCTGCCCGAGCCCTTTTTCTGTCGTGTGGACTTCCATTGTCATGGTGCTAATTTCTCCCTTCCTCTTTGTCCATTTTGTTCACTGCAGGGAGTACCCCCACTACTCCAACCTCCTCTCAGGCCCCGCAGAAGCTCGACGCTCCGGCCCCTGCCGCACCAGCCTCTGGTCCGCCTTCATCGCTGGCTGCTCCCCCCTCCACCTTCTCTTTACCTTCTGCTGTTGGAGCCACTTCCGTGTTCTCCTTCGGTTCTGCGTCGATGAAGCTATCCGGCTCTGCCCCAGGGGAGCCGCCTCCATATTCCAGTGCCTCTGGCACATCTCTCTTCTCTTTTGCTCCTCCTTCGCAAGCCTCCATGGCGTCCACCCCCGGGGCCTGTCCCACAGTGTCCCCCGCTGCCACATTCTCCTTCGGATCATCGGGTTTTAAGCCCACCCTGGAAAGCACACCGATGCCAAGCGTGTCTGCTCCGAACATAGGAGTGAAGCCCTCCTTCCCCTCCTCGGCCTCTGTGGTCAAGGTCAACCTTAGTGAGAAGTAAGTAACACTTGATTAGAGAGTGCTTCTGCTGTAGCATGAGTAGAAATACCACGTGGTAGTCCCTGGAAGTAGTCACTGAGAAGGGAGTTATGAATAGATTTTTTGCTTGTCTTCCAAAGTAATCCTGGCCAAGGGTAAAAATTCAGACAACATAAAAGGTTTGCATTTATTCAGTGCATGGAGTCCAGGAGGGTCTCTTAGAATGTCTTGTTTTTCAGTCATTAGAGGTTTATATTTAAATTGTCGTTTTTGCCTTTTCAGATTTAAAAGGCGGGAGATATGCCTTATTTTATAAAATGGGGCAATAAGAAATCTACATCCTGTGCGGGGAGTGAATCCCTTGTAGCACTTTTTCCCCTGTGTCCGCCCTTTACTCTCTGAACTGCTTTCTGACAGCCACCTCCGTCGTCTGTGAAGTTGTATGCCTGTCAGGTGACTCTCCCTTGTGACAGTCCTGGGGCGTCTTGTTTTTCGAGGACAGTCCTGGTTGCTTAACGTGACCCTTTACTTTCTCCACACGGGCGCCCCAGCAGCTCACGCACGTGTTATTCAACTTTGTCCCTGGCTCTGGTCTCCCCGCGGGAGTGCAAGCCCCTTGATGAAAGTGATCCCTTACACCGTGTACCCGCCCAGCTCTCCCCCACTCATCTCTGCTGCTTGTTGCTGCGGACGTGGTGCTGGCTGTGGCCACCGCTGCTGCCGCTGTCCCTATTGATATCAAGTGGCCACACGGCCACCTCACCCAACAGTTGTCTGGTATTCCATTTTGTCACCCTGTAGTGGATTACATGGCCGGTCTCCTGATGCTGGACATTTAGATTGTTGACAGACTTTTGCTCTGTCAGTAGAGCTTAACTTTCCCTTCCCGTAAGCATCCCAAAGACGGTGATCTCCTTTCTTCCTCCTTTCTCACTCCCCAGAGGAGGTGATCGCCCAAAGCGAGTTCTCAGTAATTTCCTTGGCAGAAGGGGAATACCAGCCTCTCCTAAGAACAGAGCCCCAGCCTCCCTTTTTGTACGTAGCTTGATGGAACAGAAAATCAATAATTCACATTCTGATAAACTTCATTTCTCCTTCATGTTAAATACGTGATGTTTTCATTGAGTAGTGTATTCCTAAATACACAGGTCATTGTTTTCCTTGCAGCGATCACCTTTCATAAGAAATAGCCAAACATGTATGTTTCACAGAGGCAGGAGCGCGGGGATAGTAAGTTGTCCCTCGGTAGCGTTGCTCAGGACCAGTGAGAAAGGGCCTCATTGTGGGCCCTCCTCACACAGTCAGACCGCTCGTTGTTCCAGGTTCACTGCCGTGCCTCCCTCCACCCCTGCCGTCAGCTCCCAGGCTACACCCGCCACGCTGCCGTTCTCCTCTGCCTCTAAGCCAGCTGCTTCCGGAGTTCTCAGCCACCCCACGCCCCTCTCAGCATCCAGCTCTGTGTCGTCAAAGCCCTCGGTCTCTTCCTCAGCATCAGGTATGGTTTTAAGGAAATCAGCCCTGAATTCTTACATTTGCATGTTTCACCTGTTAGGAATCCTGGCTTACGTAGTCAGACCAGATTAGTTTTTCTTGCTTCCTGTGTCTCACACTAATGTGCTGTGAAGCCCGTGCTTTCGGAGTGATTGCAGTGGCCTCGATGCTGCCATGCTTGGCCCTCTGACGTTTCTCATGGAGCTAAGTGTATGTGGGGGCTCAGAGGAGGTGTTTGCTGTGGCCCCAGTCTTCAGGTGTAGCCTGCCCTACGTGAAGGGCAGTTACAAAACGATTCGCAAGTTGGTGTGAAAGAGCGAAACCTGTAGTGGCTGTTAAGCTTATCGCCCCTGATGATGGTCTTTGGGTTTTCACACCCAGCTCTACTGTGAGCAAGTTTACCGAGTGAAGATTATAAGTGGAAATGGTTATCATAACCGAGTTGAATTGAAGTGCATGATAAACTCCATGAACAGACGTCCCTGGCCTTCTTTCATCCTGCAGAAGGGTTGCATCAGTTGGGTAATGAAAACCGTGCCCTTCACCAAGTCAAGGCTTGGTAACATTTTGCACGAGTTGCTTTGCGTCTTTAGTTTTTAACATAAAATTTTTCCCTAAGACATTGGAGAGTTCCTCACAGGCACTTCACCCCTGAGTACGTTAAGTGTGGATCTCTCAAATACCAGCTTACCTGATACATTCACACGCTCAGGAGATTTAATCATAATCTCATCCTTAGCCCACATTGACATTTCCACAGTTGTCCCAATAGTGTTCTTGGGAGCTTTTTTCCTGCTCCAGCCAAGGACCACGTATTCTAGTTTAGTTTTTTCTCTTTAGTGTCAGTGTCACACATTTTTTCGCCTAGTTCATCTTTCTCAGCATTGATGTTTGTGGAGCGGTCAGGCCAATAGGTAGGGAGCTGGCCCTCAATGTGGACGAGATTGTTTTTACACGACGAGATTCCACTTCAACATTGTGGGTGGCAGTACCACATAGGTGATGTGTATCGTATTGCACTGTCTCATTTTGTCTTGACCCGAGTGATGTTAGCTTGCTCATGTGGTTAGGATGGTGTTTGCCAGAGGTGTCCAGTTTTTCAGTGGATTATTTTCATGCATGCCAGTGATAATACCTAGCCAGGCATGTTTGGGGTGCCATTTAGTGTTTGTCAGGAATAACGTTATCTCGGTAAATGTTGAACAGGCATTGATTGAGCCGTGAATTCCTGAAATCCTCTCTCTCACCTATTGCTCAGGAGAGAAGGCTGCCTTATGGAGTTTACCAGAGTCCCCTCATTCCAGGACTTTCCCTCAGATTCTGAAAGACAGACCTAGAAAGTTAAAGAGTCTTGCCTTAATCTTTTCACATCTGTTTTCAGTGTAGGAGAGAAGGGTTGAACCATGATGCGTGTACTCCCCATTTCCACTGCTCACCACCCACATCTCCCTATCCTTCCATTGTCATTCATTCATTCATTCTTTTTAAGTTGGCTCCACACCCAGCGTGGGGTTTGAACTCACAGCCCTGAGGTCAAGGGTCTCATGCTCCACCTGACCGAGCCAGCCAGGTGCCCCCTGCCATTATTTAATTCTTAAAGTTTGGAGGGTCCTAGGTTATTGGATCATAGCCTCAGTAGCATGCTGGACTCACTGGGGGATTTCTTCCCTGACAGTTCAGTCAGGTTCTCTGGAGGTGAGGTTTAGGTAGAGGTTTTTGGTGTGTGTGTTTTTTAAATGCTCCCTAGGGAATCCTAAAGTGCAGCAGAGCAAGTCTTGTTCTAGAAGCTTCCAGGAGGGTCCTGAAGACCTTATGAGTTCTTACAAGGTGACGGGATTATGTAAACTTTGTTCCTGGTTCTCAGAGGTGCAGCAGGAGCCTCAGGGGCGTAAGGATGGGCCCAATGGCCAGCCTCCCAGGGCTGCACAAAAATGCACGTACCTACTTTCAGAGACATTCCAGTTTTACCTGCTTTATAAAAGAGTTTTGCATCTGAAAATATAATATGTGCTTTTTAGTTATCTTGGATCAGGCTAAAAACTGTGGACGTCACTCTTAGTAACAAAAATCATAAAATCGTATGAGGAGGGCCGGGGACACTGAGCGGCTTATTTTTTTAGATTTGAGGGAAGGACACATATGCTGAGAGAAAGACTGGGGAAAAACCGTGTTTTCATGGCCTTCTTATTCCAGCAGGGCGGTCCGCTCAGGGCAGTGCAGGCCCAGCGGCTTCGATGGTACAGAAGTCACCCCGGATAACCCCTCCGGCTGCAAAAGCGGGCTCTCCCCAGGTATGTTTAAGCGCAGCTTGCGTTGCCCTGTTTGTTCATGCAGACAGTCATACGTGTTTATTACAGAATGGGTTTTCACGTTTTAGAAATCATACCTTCAAAATAGTACTCAGGACTACGTGCCGGGCAATACTGAAGCACGAGCTTTGAACATTTGTAATGGTGCGCGCATAAAAGCCATTTATCTCCACCCCAGAGCCTTAGCGTTGTCTTCTCTGTGGGTTCTGAGCTTGTCCACGCTCTGCTGTTGGCTTGGTTGTTTTCGCTTCATGTCTGAAAGGACCGCAGCACCTGATTTTCTTCTCATTTCCAAAGTAACCGACTACTCCACCCAGGGTCCTCTGTTTCTGTGCCTTTCCATAAGCTTTCAGTTTATTTTACTTTTTTATTAACCTGTAATACACACAGGGGTAAAAACAGACACACACACCAGCTGAATTCGCCTTGGTAACCAACATCCGGATCAAGAAGTGGGACATTACCAGGACCCCAGATTCTCCCTCATGTGTAGCCTCCTTGCCCGAGGGGGCTCCGTGCTGTGATTTCTAACAGCATAGCCTAGTTTGGCCTGTTCATACCTTCTCTGAAATGGATTCACACAGCATGCTTTCTTTTCTTTCTCTTTCTTTCTTTCTTTTTTTTTTTTTTTTTTACACAGTATGTTTTCTTGTGTTTGGCTCAACATTATGTTTGTGAAATCGATCCACATTATTGTGGCTGCATGAATTCATCAGGTGGCTGGACTACAGTATTTATTGTACCCTTGGCACACCTCAAGAGTTTCCAGGTTTAAGTTCTCACGAACGGCGTTGCTGTGACCGTGCAGTTGATGTCTCTGGGTGAATATACGTATGCATTTCTGTTGGGCGTGCACCCAGGAATGGAATTGCTGGGCCGTAGAAGATATATAAATTTCTCTTTAGTTAATTCCCACTGGGATTCTGTGGCAGTTCAGCTGGTCCATATCCTCACTAGCCTTGGTATCTTTCATTTTGTTGTTGTATTTTGTGGTTTTAATTACTATTTTCCTGATGACCACTAAAATTGAGTCTTCTTTTAAGATATTTCAAAATTAGATATTAAGAAATATCTTCTTTTATGCGGTGTCTCTTCCCAAGCCTTTTATCTGTTTTTCTACTGGGTTGTCTGTCTTCTTAGTGATTTATAAGAGTTCCTTGTCAGGTGCACGAGCACGCGTGCACACACATACACACACACGCACACACGTAGTGCAGATACTTTCTCACTCTGTGAATTGCCTTCATTCTATTCGTGATTTCTTTTTACGATTTAATAGAGTTCTTGATGCGGTGAACACATCAGCTTTTCTTTTATGATTAGTGCTCTTTGTGTTCTGTTTTAGAAATCACTTCTGGTTCTAAGGTCAAAAACCTTCTTTCCTATATTGTTGGTTTTTTGTTTTGTTTTTTAATTTTTTTTAATGTTTATTTTTGAGAGAGAGAGACAGAACATGAGAGGGGAGGGGCAGAGAGAGAGGGAGACACAGAATCGGAAGCAGCCTCTAGGCTCCGAGCTGTCAGCACAGAGCCCAATGTGGGGCTGGAACTCACAAGTGGTGATATCGTGGCCTGAGCTGAAGTTGGACTTTCAACAGACTGAGCCCCCCGGGTGCCCGGTGCTTTCCTATATTTTTCTAAATGCTTTGTTTTTTTACTTTTCATGTTTAGATTTATAATTTGTCACCTCAGTTTATTTCTATGGTTTAACTTAAAGAGAATCTTAGGTCACTCTCCCACTTGATTATTTGCGTGCCCTCCGGACCGGAGTCCTGGTTTTTCCTTCTCTTTCCCAGCCAGCCCCTTCCTGCCCACAGCGTGCACCCTTACGGGCATAACGTAACGTAATGCCCAGGTGATAGGTCTGGTTTTAGGCACAGTGCCTGGCACATGCACATCTATCTATTAGATAAATGTTTGCTGCTTTAACACTTGCTCATGCAGTCTAAAATTCTCATCGTTGTAGGTATCACGTAATCTAAAAGCCATCTCTGTAAGGTCTTTTAAGGTCTTACCAGCAAAACTCTTGATTTCTGTCTCCCCCCCAACTACTCCAGGTCGTTTGCTCCAGCCCCAAACCCGGAAGTCATTCTAGATTCCTCTATTGAACAGAACCTCCCCTTAGTCCTTACTAGTGGAAGGTCTTGTCAGCGCTACTCTGGGTGTGTGTGTGGGGGGCGGGGGGGGAGAGAGAGAGAGACAAATCCACGTCTCTATCGCCCCTGCTAATGTCATATTTCAGGCCATTATCCATTCTTGCCTTGTCACCTTCCTGACTGGTCTCCCTACTACTTCTCCCTCTCACTTATCTCTGTGCTCCATTTAGCAGCAGGAGGGATCTTTTAAAATCATAAAGCAAAGAATAAACCCCAAGTAGCTTCCCAGCGCACTTAGATAAACATCCTAACTCCTTGGTTTAGTTGTACACGACCCCCCCGTGCCCTCTCCAGCTTCCTCCCTGACATCACCGTGCCCACATTTGCTCTCTCTGCCACCAACATGCCGCACATCTTTCGTGCCTCACAGTCTTTGCGCTTGCTCTCCTCGCTGCCCAGAAGGTGCTTCCCCCAGAACTTTCTGGAGCTTTCCGCTTTACCTCAGGGCTCGGTGAGGGTGTTCTGGGCCATCTCCCCTCCAGTAGCACCCCCTTTCTCTTTTCGCCCTGTCACTACCCCCAGCTGAAACAGTCACTCCCTACCTGTCTTGACCCAGGAGAACGTTAAGTTCCATGAGAGTAGGGACCTTCTCCGTCGTGTTCACCTCTTTCTCCACCGTCTAGAACATGCCACACACCAAGTAGGTACCCGGTCAATATGGGTTCGAAAGAACAAGTGAGGGGGAGCAGTGAGTGTATCACGAGGGAGCAAGCGCTGAGGCAGCGGCTTCAAGAAGCCGCACATCCGGTGGGGGTGCACCTGTCAACCTTTTGCCCTCCGTTTCAGGCAAAATCGCTTCAGCCTCCAGTTACGGAAAAGCAGGGCCATCCGTGGAAAGAGTCAGATCCCGTGATGGCTGGAATCGGGGAGGAGGTAAAGTGGATCCTGCAGGATTTTCCCAGCAGCGGCTCTGGCAGGGAGCCTTTGGCTCTGGCGCCCGGCCGTGGCTCTTCCCCGGGGTCCACGCCTGCTAGGGCGCGGGAGCAGGGACAGTGCTGCCTTGCCTTTCACACTGAGGGGCTTCATCCCCTGTGGCTTCTGCAGATCGCACACTTTCAGAAGGAGCTGGGAGAGCTGAAGGCCCGGACGTCCAAAGCATGTTTCCAGGTGGGCGCTTCGGAGGAGATGAAGATGCTGCGGACGGAGTCTGACGACCTGCACGCCTTCCTCCTGGAGATTAAGGAGACCACAGAGGTCTGTGCTTGCGGATGGTCTTCTGCATGGAATTGCGCTTTTGAGAGTTGCTCTCCCAGCACTCCGTGTGCTCTGTTCTGCGAGGACCATGGTGGTGGTTTTTAGAATAGTTTACGTAGGAATGCCAAGTTCAAGTCCTACCGTCAGCACTTAATTATGTGACCTTGGGCAAGTTAGCGTGGCTATACCAGGTTTTAGTTTCCTCATAGAGCAAGTGGAATAATAGTAATAGTTTCTGCCCCCATTGACACCTGCAGGGCACTCCATAAAAATCCGTTATTGCTGCTAGTTTTGGTATATTTGAAAATTTACCATATTTTGTAGTAAGTGGTTGGATTATAATAAAGAGTTGGGTTGAGGGGAATATCTGGTATAAAAGTACCGAGTATTCGGTCTTAGTAGTAGTTACTGTGTTACTGTTATTACCGGTTCCTGTGTGCCGGCACTGTGTTGTCTTGCTGAATCCTCTGGTAGGTGCTATTTGCTTTGTTTCTCTTGCAAATCAAGAGGCTGAAGGGTAGCGAGGTGAAGTAATTTGCCCAAAGCTACCCAGTTTCCACGTGCCAGTCCCAGAGTGTCTGCCTCCAGAACCCTGCCCTTAACGTGTTTCCAAAGAGGAGAGATCTCCAGGCTGTCAGCAGTGATTACCTTTAGGGAGCAGGATGGTGGGTGGTATCAATAGTTTTTCTCGTTCTCTGAGTTTCTGACCAGTAGACTAGGTGTTTTGTTTTGTTTTGTTTTGTTTTTTAGTGTTTGTTAATTTCTGAGAGAGAGAGGCAGAGCATGAGCAGGGGAGGGGCAGAGAGCGAGAGAGAGAGACACAGAATCCAAAGCAGGCTCCAGGCTCCAAGCTGTCAGCACAGAGCCCGATGTGGGGCTTGAACTCACAGACTGTGAGTTCCTAACCTGAGCCAAAGTCAGACACTCAACCAACTGAGCCACCCAGGCGCCTCTGTGGCTTTTTATTGAGGAAAGAAAACATTTTTAAAAACTGAACATTGGTATTTTTCTTTGCGCACAGTGAACTTTCTTGTACACCCGCTGTTGAGACACATGCGTCATCTTCACTGCCTGAGAAGCACTACCTTCCAAGATCAGACAGAAAGGCTCGTTTCTTAGAAATGCCACTTTATTTATTTATTTTTTTGTATTAAAACATCCTTGTACCTTTTCTAGTCTCTACATGGAGATATAAGTACCCTGAAAACAACCTTACTGGAGGGCTTTGCTGGTGTTGAAGAAGCCAGAGAACAAAATGAGAGAAACTGTGACTCCGGATACGTGCACTTGCTCTATAAGCGGCCCCTGGATCCCAAGAGCGAAGCGAAGCTCCAGGTAAGAGGACCCAGCCCAGGTGAGCTGCTTACAACTCCTGCCAGGCCGCCCCTCTGTGAGGCCCTGTCTGGAGGACTGCCCCCGTGAAGTTGTTAACTTCCTGCCACTCATTTACCCGCTTTGCACAGACTTCCTCAGCTGTGACAAAGAAAAGTGCACTTTTCTGCTTAATTTTTTTTAGGATGAAAACAAACATTAGATTTCTTTATTAAACTTTGTTTGGTGCAAAGCATACCATTGGGAAAAATATATATTTATATATCAGAGGACAAATAATAAATGTTCATGTGGCAGTTAGTGAGTGCTAACACTCTGCTGGGTGTTCTTCGCACGTTATTTCTGAACTTCCAAACCAGCTGCTCTGCAATGCAAGAGTTACTGGTCCTGTTATACGGATAATAGTCCCTTGGGCTGAGGAGCTTGGCCCTGGTGATGTTGTTAGTACGAGTGCAACCAGATGGAAGGCTCCATCTGCTGGGGCTCTTTCCTGTACGCCGCACTTCAGCAAGGTCACTTCTCTCATCCATTTGTAATTATTCTTATTTTCTATTGTGGCGAAATCTGGTTTTTGTTTCCATCTTTTCAGTTTACTGAAAATTGTTGCGTCTCGAGCCTTAGCGGGATCACCTGCCACCTCCTTGCATTTGCCCAGGGTCCCGGTAGGAAAGGGTGCACAGGCGGCCGCTCTGGTCTTCCTCATCTAGGATGTGAGGTCTGTAACTGGGCCGAATCCCCTCCTGCCTCGGAGGGTTCGAGGCTGCGGACTCTACTCTTTCTGCCATTTCTATGCCCCCACCTGGCAGATTGACTACAGTGGGGAAATGACCGAATGTCCTGGAGAGTGGGAGACCCCCTGCTGTGTCACTCAGCCCCTGCCATGTGGCTGGGGGCCCATGGGTGTGTACAGTCTGGGAGAAAGACCCCTGCCTGCCACTCTTCAGGTTACCGCCTCCAGGGCGCATCTAGATACACGTTCTCGATACGTGCGTTTCCACCTCTTGCTCTGCGTCCAAGCTGCAGGAGAAGCGTGCTGCTCTGGGGGGACCTTCAAGAGGAAACGCTTTTCTCTTCTCACAGCACTAAGCAGATAACTGCATTTATCCGGTACATGCCACGTACGAAAGGGGATAAGGAAACATGCTGGAACCACCCGAGTGTCCCTACGAATAAGTGCCGGTCCCCGAGCCTGACTCAGAGCCTGGGCTCCTAACCGCTGCACTGCGCTGTGCCGGTCCTGCGGCCGGGTGCGCGGCGGCGCAAGAGGGAACATGTGACCGTAACGTGGGATACGTTGCTGTTGCGTTGCCAGTGACGCAGCAGTAAGCCGCAGAAACCAAGTATCTGTGACAGGCCTTGAAGGAGAAGCTTGCTTTTCCGGTAGACGGAGTGGGAGGGCCCTTGGAAGAGCGCAAGCTAGTGCACGGAGGGCAGTCTGCCCGTGTCGGAGAGGGCGGCCGGCCTGCCGCTGCCGTCGCGCAGTGAGTTGCAGTTTATATTTGATGCTATGGGGACTGCTGCTTCCTCCTGGAATCAGCCTGGCTCTTTCTAAATGACATTTGCTCTTTTTCAGTTGGGGCATGTATCTTCATCCAAGAGTAACTTTTAAAACGAAACACAGTAAGCACCGTGTACCAGGATGGTTCCCGGTGGGCAGTACATTGCCTGCCTTGATAACTGTATTTAGTGGAATGCTTTGTCTTCATTTCACTTTTCGTTTCTGAGAGTCAGGCTGTATAGCCGTGAAAGTTAACACTGGATTAACATTTAAAGAAAACTGTTGCAGGCCTCAAATAAATAGGCGTGAATTTTAGTAATGGGCAGTTCACTTGCTATTGCTGACACTCTTCTTTGAGAAGAGAGGAGTTTTTCTCAACCGGTAGGGAGACTTACGTGTCCTGTGCTACGAATAGATAGGTTCAGAATCATTTTCAGCACTTTTATAGGCTAATTTTGTCCGCATTACAGTTAATTTCATGGGTGGGAGAGCAAAGACTGAACGGATGCGCTGTCGGAGGCGCGGCGTGCAGTGGCAAATTCCTAGAGCCTGTTGAGTTTCTGTGTAGGAGCTGATGATGAGAGAATGAGCCATGGTGTTTGTGCCCTGGCGCCCTGGAGCGGCACGCCCAATCTGTGCCTCTCTGTCACAGTTAAAAAGGTTGAGTTCCGTTGTTCATTTTAATGACGCCACTCTAATGATTCGGTTGAAGCCTGTTGTGTTTTCTTTGTTCCTTACGGTTCTCAGTAGAAAAACATTGCAAAATTATTTTGATTGTTTTGGTATACTGTCCTCCAAGCTACTAGAAAACGGAGTCATTCCCTTTCTCATTTTATTTTCTTGTAGGAAATCCGTCGCCTCCATCAGTACGTGAAATTCGCCGTCCAAGATGTGAATGATGTGCTGGACTTGGAATGGGATCGGCATCTGGAACAAAAGAAAAAACAAAAGTGAGCTAGGTCCCCTCATCCACTGTGGGTGGCAGGAGATACTGCTGTGGGCTTTTTTGAAAGATGGTTTAGGAATGTGGATCCAAAACCCTACAGGTGTTTACCGTATTCTAGAAATTTGTTCTACAGACATAATAGCAACGCTCACGACTGTTGACATAGAAGAGTTAGTGTCGCGGCATCATTTTTGATAGTGAAGAACTGGAGTGACCCTGTATCTAGAAGTTAGAGAGCGGCCACATAAGTCTGGTCATGTTTTCTTCTTGCGGAATACCGCATAGCGTGCCCTCAGGAGACCATTAAATACGTGTTGTGTGTGACATGAAACATACAAAATAATCACATCATGAGAACGTTAGACCCGATATATAAAACGTGAGAAAGGAGAAGACAACACTTGTACCGGACGATCTCAGGATGGAGGTCTCAGCATAGAAAAGAGGCTAGAAAGAAATCTGTCGCCGTATTCAGTTACAGCTGCGAATGGGGTTAAGGGGAATTTTTCTTTTATACTTTTCTGTATCTTCCAAGTCTTCTTGTTGAGGAGACCTTCCTAATTAGGGTGGATGACTTAGAAGGGAGGGAGGGAAGAAAGGCACAGGAGAACCTGGTCCTGCCCTCGTCTTCTGTCCCCGGATGTTTGGCTGTATGCCATCTGTGCTCCCGAAGGAACAGAAAGCAGTGCATTGTGAGAACAGTGACTTGTCTACAGGAAAGCCGAGAAATAGATCAGCCCTCAAAATGCTCGCTCTTTGAAACGCCTACACTTGATTAGTGTGATTAGCCCTGTAAGGAAACAAACCGGGAAATGATCTGTTTACTTGTTTATGAAGCTGTGGGATCACAGAACTTGTAAGTGGGGCAACCTGGGTGCGATGTCAGGGGCAGGGCTTGAATGTGCTTAAGATTCAGTAAACAGAATTCAATACATCGCCTCGTACAGTGTGGAGGAAGATTTTGTACCTGACCCGAGTGCCTCCGTTTGGAGCACTGATAGGGGAAGGTAGATGGGAGTGTTGACGCGGGGACACTGGGCGGGGCGGGGGGCGGGATTCGGTTCTGTGGCCTGTGGCCTGGAGCACTTGTCCCCTCGGCGGTGGGGCCCCATTTGAGATTTCACACTCCCTGCCCTGGTTCTGAATTCACGTTCAAGCGCATGGGAGAGAATGACTTGACCTAACAGCAGGAACATTCTGTTCCGCCTGACGGTTGGCTTTCTCTTCGCTAATTAAGAAGTTGGCTTTTGTAAAAGTGCGTGATGCATGATGGTGACAGACACACTAGACTTTTCTTCTCCTTTATGACAACTCTATGCATTTTCTCCTTCACGTGCTTTTTTTTTTTTTAAACTCCCCTTTCTGCAGAGTTTAAGTTCCTAAATCTGTGTAGGTTTTTGGTACACCTCTTTGTTTTTAACCCCTTCTAAATGTTATCTTGTACCCTACCGAAATGCCTTCCTAGAAATTTATGTCGAACTGCCTTTGTCACCAGAAAGAAAGGGACTGTTGTTCCTTTCTTATTCTAAATCTTTCAGGTGGGCTACCCCCTTGCTACCACACCATGTGCTTATCCGTGTTTCTTGACAGCACTCTGGAGAAATGACATCCCCATAGACCTCCAATGGGCCCTGGGGCTTTGTTTGTTAGTGTGATTTACAGGCGGAAAAATCCACAAACCCCGAGTGTATAGCTGAACGAACATATTCTCCCTTCCCCTCATTTTTGACTCCCGTCTCCCACCCTTCTTTCCCCCGGAACCTCTGTGAGGCTTTGTCCGATTGTGCTGTTCTTTGCTACAGGCCTGGCCTGCTCACCCTGGGCCCCTGGGCCTCGCTCTGTATTATCTTTGCACAGCTTTCATTCTCTCGTCACGTCCTCATAACTCCCCGGTGCGGATTGTCCACTGGGCGCTCTCCAGGTTAGCCACTCACTGCTACGGTTGTAGTGTGCGGACCATTCGCGCCACACTCTTTCCTCTCTGCCGTCTGCAGGCGCTTGCTGGTGCCAGAGCGAGAGACGCTCTTCAACACGCTGGCCAACAACCGGGAAATCATCAACCAGCAGAGGAAGAGGTTGAACCACCTGGTGAACAGTCTCCAGCAGCTCCGTCTCTATAACCAGACCTCCCAGTGGAGCCTCCCCTCGGATGTGACCTCCCAGAGCAGCGCCCACAGGTGTGCAGGCGAGCGGGCCCGTCGGTGCCAGCGCTGGTACTCGAGGACGGTGGTTGACGGGACGGATAACTGACTGTTCAGGAGTCAGGTGATGTGGGTTTGAAAGGGACTCTGCTGCCGCCGGTGCGATCCGGTCAGCTTCCTCGCGCTCTCTGACCCTAAAAAATGGAGGTAACACACTTGCCTCAGAGGATTACTGGGGTGAAATTAAGTGTGCCTGATGAAACAGGTGCCAGCAGATGGCCCAGAGTCTCTAGAAACCGTGTTCTTTGAAAATTAACGACTAGAGGGGCGCCTGGGTGGCTCAATCCTTTAAGTGTCTGACTTCAGCTCGGGTCGTGATCTCCCGTTTCATGGGTGTGAGCTGCACATCGGACTCTGCGCTGACAGCACAGAGTCCACATCAGACCCTCTGTCCCCCTCTCTCTGATCCTCCCCTGCTTGCACACTCTCACTCTTTCTCCCTCTCTTTTTCTCTGTCTCTCAAAAATAAACATACATTTTTATTTATTTATTTTAAATCTTTTTTTTCAAAAACTATTTTTAATGTTTCTTTTATTTTTGAGACAGACACAGCGTGAGCAGGGGAGGGGCAGAGAGAGAGGGAGACACAGAACTCAAAGCAGGCTAGACGTGGGGCTCGAACTTGTCAACTACAAGATCATGACCTGAGCCGAAGTCAGACGCTCAACTGACTGAGCCACCCAGGCGCCCCTACAAACATTTTTTTTAATTAATTAATTAATTAATTTATTTATTTATTTATTATCTCTGGAGAGTTTCTTTTATTTTTTTTTATTTTTTTATTTTTTTACAAATAGTTTGTCAAATTAGTTTCCACCTAACACTCAGTGCTCATCCCCACAAGTGTCCTCCTCCATGCCCATCCCTCCTCCCCCCCACATCCATCAGTCCTCAGTTTTTGTCAGCATTCAAGAGTCTCTCATGGTTTGCCTCTCTCCCTTTCCCCCACCATTTCCCCCCTTCTTCTCCCCCATGGTCCTCCGTCAAGTTCCTCCTAATCCTCCTATACGTGCAAACATATGATATTTGTCCTTCTCTGCCTGACTTATTTCGCTCAGCATAACACCCTCAAGGTCCATCCATGTTGCTACACATGGCCAGATGTCATTGTTTCTCATTGCCGCCCTACAAACATTTTTAAAATAAGAAGTTACCTGGCAGAATTAGGTTGACTAGCTTGTCTAGAAACTCAGACTTGTCATTTTGAGTGGAAAACGTTCAGACCCGGCTGTTAGACAGTTTTCCCCTGAAGTTACCAGGGTGATTTTGTGTTTGTGCCTTTAGGCGGAAAGCCCTCTGTGCTGAAGCACTGTTAGCGCTATGGGAGGGGGGTGCAGGGGGACTTTGAGATAGTCTCTCTCTCTCCTTTTGGATCAATCACATTGATTGCTCAGATTTCCTGTTTCTATACTGGGGATGTTCCCATCGCTGGCATTTGTATTTGGGGAGATTTCTCAGGTCGTAGTTGGTTTGCAGGTAACATTCTTCTCTTTCAGTTTTGACAGTGACCTTGAAAGTCTCCGCAATGCCTTGCTGAAAACCACCATAGAATCCCACACCAAGCCCTTGCCCAGAGTGCCAGGTGAGTACTTTTTTCCTCAGTCTTTAACTCTATGTTCCCTTCTGTTGATGCCTTAAAAAAACCAGGTCTTAAGTATTTACGGGTTCATGAATTTCTTGCAGCTAAACTGTCCCCCGTGAAACAAGCACAGTTGAGAAACTTCTTGGCCAAGAGGAAGACCCCGCCAGTGAGATCCACTGCTCCAGGTAAAGGAAACTGGTCCAGAATTTTTTAGCACAGAATATGCAGGACCTGGTATAGAAGTAGGAAAGGGGTCTGTGTGTCCGCGTTTCCCTGTTGTTCTTCATGGGAAATAGAGGAAATGTCCTCAGAATCTGTCGTCCATCTGAACATTGGAGTAGTGAGCAGCTTATCCGTACAGGACACAGCAGTTCGAGGCCGTCATTTCTGCTGCAGCCATGATTCCCAAGGGTTTGGAGGAGACCGAGTTGGCTCCTGGGACCCAAGCCTCTGCTTTGTTCGGAGATGTTTTACTTCTCTGATTTGTGTGGGGTTTTGAGTAGAATTGCATTTGGGGGAGAAAAAAAATCACTTAATAAATAAATAAACTACTGGTGAGGGAATGATGGCGAAACACACTTGCCTGGAAAGAAGTCCTGTGACTAAGGAAACACTGTTTTTTCCCTTAAGTTATTTAGATTTATTATCTCCATTTTTTTTTTAAAAAATACTTGTCACGTGTCATTTCATACGTAATTATGTTTTGCTTTAGTGCCCGTATTTGCTGTTTTCTTTGAAATTCTCTTTTGAGTTGAAACTTCTTTTACACCAACAACAGATGCTTTTTGGTAATTAAAATAGAAGAAGGAAATTTAGGGGCTCCTGGGTGGCTCGGTTGGTTAAGGGCCCAACCTTGGCTCAGGTCGTGATCTCACGGTTTTTGAGATAGAGCCCGGGTAGGGCTCTCAGCGCAGAGCCCACTTTGGATCCTCCGTCCCCCTTCTCTCTCTGCCCCTCCCCCTCTTGCACACTCTCAAAAATAAACTTTTTTTTAAAAGGAAATTTAACCTTTACTGTACCATGATTTATTAATTTTTCTCAAATCATATAATGTTGAATTAGGTAAATCAGGACAAGAATTCTTTTTTTTTTTTAATTTTTTTTTTTTTAATGTTTTATTTATTTCTAGGAGAGAGAGAGAGAGACAGCGTGAGCAGGGGAGGGTCAGAGAGAGAGGGAGTCACAGACTGAAGCAGGCTCCAGGCTCTGAGCTGGCAGTCAGCACAGAGCCCGACGCGGGGCTCGAACCCACGAACTGCGAGATCATGACCTAAGCGAAAGTCAGACGCTTAACCGACTAAGTCACCCAGGCGCCCCTTGAATTCTTAATAGTTTTTTTTAATCTAAAGAATGTGTTTTCTTGGGATATAATTGGAAAAATAGAGAAAAATATAAAGAAGAATAGAAAGTAACTCTAATTCCTCAATCCAGATACATCATCAATTAGTTCATGTTGGTTTACTCCCGAACGTTTTTCTTTAGATATGGAAATGTGAGTTTTCAAAAGTGAGACTGAGACTAGAACATTGGTGGTTTTGCGTCCTAATGAGTTCTGAGTGGGGGATGGAAGAGAAGTCTCAGCAACGACATGGACAGATTGGAACCCCTCGCGCTGCGGGTGGGAAAAGGGCACAGCCACCATGGAAGACAATTGGATAGTACCTTAAAATGTGAGAGAGAGAACCACGGTGTGATCCAGCAAATCACTGGTGCGTAGATGCCCAAAAGAAGTGAAAACAAGGACTCAGACATATCTGTACACTCTTGTTCATAGCGGCACTACTCATAGTAGCTGAAAGGTAGAAGCAAGCCAGAGGTCCATCAGCAGCCGAAGGGATAAGCAAAACGGGGTATATATGCACCTCAGAAAGGAAGGAGAATCTGACACGCTACACTGTGGATGAACCTTGAGGACGCTGTGCTGAGAGAAGCCAGTCACAAAAAAACAAATACTCTATAATTCTGCTTATATGAGTCCTTAGAGGATTTCATTCTTTTTTAGATTTCTATGCACACACCCCTCCCCACCCCCCCACAGTCCTAATCCATTCATCTGTCAATGGACACTTGGGCTTTTTCCAGAATTTGGTTATTATAAATAATGCTACAGGGGCACCAAAGCATCCGACTTTGGCTCAGGTCATGATCTCATGGCTCGTGAGTTCGAGCCCCACGTCAGTCTCTGCTGACAGCTCAGAGCCTGGAGCCTGCTTCAGATTGTGTGTTTCCCTCTCTCTCTGCCCCTCTCCCACTCACATTCTTTCTCTCTCAGAAAATAAACATTAAAAAAAATTAAAGCTGCAGTAAACATGGGGTGTATGTATCCATTTGAATTACTGTTTTTCTTTGGGTAAACATTTTGTAGTGCAATTCCTGGATTGTAGGGTAGCTCTATTTTTATTTTTTTTGAGGACCCTCCATGCTGTCCTCCACAGCGGCTGCACCTGTTTGCATTCCCACCCACAGTGCACAAGGGCTGCTTTTTCTCCACATCCTCACCAGCACTTGTTATTTTTTATGTTTTTGATTTTAGCCATTCTGACAGATGTGAGGTGATCCCCTGTTGTAGTTTTGATTTGTGTTTTCCTTACGATGAGTGATGTTGAGCATCTGTTCATGTGTCTGTGGGCCATCCGTATGACTTCTGTGGAAAAATGTTCATGTCTTCTGCCCATGTTTTAATTGGATTTTTCAGTTTTTTGGTGTCAAATTGTAGAAGTTCTTGGATTTTGGATACTAATCCTTTATCAGATGTATTTGTAAATACCTCTTCTATTCTGCAGGTTGTCTTTTAGTTTCGTGTAGAAGCCATTGATTATGACATAGTCCTCGTAGTTTATTTTTGTTTCTGTTTCCCTCACCTCAGGAGGCCTCTGTAGAAAGATGTTGCTATGCCCGATTTCAAAGAAATTGCTTCCTGTGCTCTCTTCTAGGATTTTTATGACTTCAGGTCTCCCTTTTAGGTCCTTAATCTGTTTCAAGTTGTGTTTTATTTTTTTTTTTTAATTTAATTTTTTTTTTGAGAGAGAGCACGTGTGTGCGCACACATGAGCAAGGGAGGGGCAGAAAGAGGGAGAGAGAATCCCAACTAGGTTCCACGCTGTCCGCGCAGTGCCTGACAGGGGTCTCAGATCCACAGACTGTGACCTGAGATCGTGACCTGGGCTGAAATCAAGAGTCAAATGCTCAAGCAATTGAGTCACCCAGGTTCCTTCTTTTTTTTAGTTTATTTTTGCATTTGGTGTAGTAAAGTAGTTTAATATCATTATGCTGCGTATAGCAGTTCAGTTTTTCCAACACCATTGGTTGAAGAGACTGTCTTTTTACCGTTGCATATTCTTTCCTCCTTTGTCAAAGATTAACTGAGCATATAATTGTGGGCTTATTTCTGGGTTTCCTGTTCTGTTCCATTGATCTATGTGTCTGTTTTAATGCATTAGTAACGTACTGTTTTTTGGATTTTTGTTTTTTGTTCTGTGTGTGTGTATGTTTTGGTTTTGGTTTTTTGTTTTGTTTTGTTTTTGGTACCATACTGCTCTGATTATTTCAGCTTTGAAATACAACTTGAAGTCTGGAATAGTGTTGCCTCCATGTTTTGTTTTTCTTTTTGAAGATTGCTTTGGCTGTTCGGGGTCTTTTGTGGATCCGTACAAAGTTTAGGATTATTTGTTCTAGTTCTGTGAAAAATGCTGTTGGCATTAACTGTATGGATTGCTTTGGGCAGGAAAGCTATTTTGACACTACTTGTTCCTCTAGTCCATGAGCATAGAATGTCTTTCTGTTTCTTTGTGTTGTCTTCATTTTCTTTCATCGGTGTTTTGTAATTTTTAGAATATAGGTCTTGCTATTGTTTTTCATGAACTACCTGAAAATAATTTGCAGACAGGACTCACTACTCCTAAAATATCAGTGTGTGTCCTTTAAAAACAAGATGTTCTCTTACACAATAATACAATAGTCAGAGGCAGGAAATTTAACTTCGACAGAACACCGTTACCCGGTATGCAGTCTGTACCCACAGTTCGCCAGCTGTCCCTCTTCGGGCCTTCATAGCGACTATTTTTTTTTTTTTTTTAATTTTTTTTTTTTTAATGTTTTATTTATTTCTAGGAGAGAGAGAGAGAGACAGCGTGAGCAGGGGAGGGCCAGAGAGAGAGGGTGTCACAGACTGAAACAGGCTCCAGGCTCCGAGCTGGCAGTCAGCACAGAGCCCGACGCGGGGCTCAAACCCACGAACCGCGAGATCATGACCTAAGCGAAAGTCGGACGCTTAACCGACTAAGCCACCCAGGCGCCCCAATATAGCGACTCTTTTTTAAAAATCAAGGATCCCATTTAGCATTGTATGTTGCACTAAGTTGTCATTCTCCTTAGTCTCCTTAACTTGGCTTTCCTTGTCAGCTTTACTACCTGGTGCTTTTCTTCCGAGACACTGACATTTGGTTTTGCCTGTTTTTTTGTGGTTTTTCATGCTGTCTCCATCCATTCATGTATTCTCTGGATGGGTTTCTCTTGTTGCACAGCAGGTTTGCAAGAGCCCTCCGTGTCACGGGTAGCCGTGTTTGGTTTTGTTGCTGTTTAGAATTGGGCTGTATAAATGTGCTGCGTTTATTCTTTCATTCTCTTAGTGGATGCTTACTGTTTCTGGATTTTAGCTGTAATAGAGTAGAATGTCATTCTGAACGTCTTTGTACATGTCGTTGGGCACAGACCGATACCTGTCGTATTTGGTCACATGGCTAGGAACGGAATTGGTTCCTACTCGGCCCACACGCTCAGCTTCGGGAGATTCTTCTGTACAGTTTTCCAAAGTGGGTGTACCAGCTTATTTTAGTCTTACCGTCAAGGTAAGACTATTTCAGTTTTCTGCATCTTTGCCGAGCTTACTGTTGTCAGTCTTTTTCCTTTGAAACTCTGGTGTAACCGTTTTGTGCGGTGCTAGGATTCGGTTAATAGATGACTTCCATGAAGTGTGTGATTGCCATCTTTTGCTCGTTTACCGATTGGGTGATGGGTCTTCCTGATTTGTGAAAGTTAGCATTCACTCTGGATACCAGCCCTTTGTTGGTTATATGGGTCATAGGTAGTCAGCCTATTTGCCTCTCGGTGATGTCTTTTGGCAAACAGAGATGCTTGCTTTTAAAAGAGACTTACGGGCCTTTTCTCCGCCAGTTGGTGCTTTTTGTGTTCTGGTTGAGAAACCCTTCTGTAGTGCTGGGCAGCAAGAGGACGCGTGTACCTTTACTTGTGTCCGGAAATGTTCACGTTTTCCTTGCAAATTTAGATCTACCGTCGACCTGGAATTGACTTTCTTTTAAATGACTGCATTGAGGTGTAATTTATATATCACAAAATTCATCTCCCATGAGCGTAGAGTTTGATGGTTTTTATTAAACTTATAGAACTGTATAGCTGTCACCACTTTCCAGTTGGGGACCGCTTCCACTGCTCAGGAAGTTCTCTCGTGCTGGTTTGTACTCATTCCGTCCTCTGCCCCCAGCAACCACTGATGTCTTTTCTTTCGGTGTGGATCTTCCTTTTTTGGAGATTGTACGTAAATGGGATCATATGTAGTTTTTCTGTTTGGTTTCTCTCACTTCGTATGTCTTTGAGGCTCCCCCATGATGCATACGTACGCAGGTAGTTCCTACCACCTTTTAATTTCCGAATGGCAGCCCACTGTGTGGGTGCACCATGTTTGTTTACACGGTCTGGAACGGATTCATGCCTCTGACATTTGTGTTTTGTATCTAGATATCTGATCATCCTAGTAATATTTCTTTTTTTTTATTTTTTATAGTTCATTTATTTTTGAGACAGAGAGAGACAGAACATGAGCAAGGGAGGGAAAGAGAGAGAGGGAGACACAGAATCCGAAGTAGGCTCCAGGCTCTGAGCTGTCAGCACAGAGCCCGATGCGGGGCTCAAACCCACGAACCGCGAGATCATGACCTGAGCTGAAGCTGGAAGCTCAACCGACTGAGCCACCCAGGTGCCCCCATCCCAGTAATATTTCTTGAAAGGACTCCTTTCCTCCCTACTTTGTGGCCACTTTTGTTACAAATCAGTTATCCTTGTATGTAGGTCTGTTGATCTCATACACTGATTGGAAACCACTGCTACTACATTACCTGAATTAACTTCTACTAAAGTAAAGTCTCAATACTGTTCTTCTAAATCCTGAAACTGTGCTGTCAAATACAGTAGCCTCTTTAAATTAAATTAATACAGACTAAATCAACTTTAAAATTCAGTTATGCAAACCCAGTAGCCACATTTCAGGTGTTGAGTAGGCACATGTGACCAGTGTTTACTGTAACAGGAAGCATAGATGAGTAATTTCATCATCACAGAAAGTTCTACAATCTAGGACAGGGGTTGGCAAACTTTTTTTCTTAAGGTGTAGGTAGTAAATATTTTAGGCTTGCTGGCCTCATGATTTCTGTTGTATCTGATCCAACTCTGCCCTTGTGATGAGGAAGCAGCTACACACAGTATAGAAATGAACGGGCTTGTCTGTGTTTCGATGAAACTTTATAAAAATAGGTAGCTGGCCTGTGGTCTTAGTTTGCTGACCTATGATCTAGAATGTGTTGGCTCTTCTTGGTGCTTTCCATTTCCGTATTAATGTTGGAATTGTCTTGCTAAATTCTGTATCCCTCGACCCTAGAAGAAAAGTTGAGATTTTGATTGGGATTGTTAAAATCTCTCGACTGACTTGAGAGAATTGGCATTTGTGTTGATCTTTCAGTTCCTAAACATGGTGTATGTGTATTTGGGTCTTGAATTTGTGTCCGTGTTTTCTTCATGAAGGACATACACATCTTCTGTTAGACTTATTCCTAAGAGTTTAATATTTTTGATGTCCTTATAATGGTGGAGTTTTTCATTAAATTTCATTTTGTTTTAGGTTAGATGGGATAATAGAAGTATGTTGGATTTTTGTACGTTTGACCTTGTATCCGGCAGCCTAGGTACACTCATTTATTCAAATAATGTCTGTAGCTCTTTCTTGGACTTTCTATGGGAATAGTTACATTCTCCATAGACACTAACACTGTTGTTTCTACTTTTTCATCCTTTATTTTTTCTTTCCTTATTTCATTGGTTAAGATGGTCCGTGCAGAGTCCTTTAAAGGGGTGAGCGGGCATCCTTGTCTTGAGCTCAGAGGGGACACTTTCTGTATGTTCCCTATGGGACATGAGGCTTGCATCTACCAATACGATTTGTCTTTTCTTTTCTTCTGTTAACATGGTGTTCTGCCTTTTCTCATCCGAGTTAGAGTTTAAGCAGAATAAGATTCTTTAGGTTTCAGTGGGCCCCTTTTCTAATGCCAGGAGGTAGCTGCATCCTTGAGCCCAGCAGGGAGCAGCGCACGTCAGCTGTGAAGACAGTACTGCTGGGAGACTGGGCCATCCTCCCCCCCACCCCCCCGCCCCCAGCCTCGGCGAGTGAGCGTAGCCCTTGTATGTCTCACCCAGTGGATCTCCCTCCATCCACGGTCAGCAAATGGCGTCACAAAGACGAAGGAGGAAACTCCGAGGACTCCTGGGTTATATCAGGCCTTGGGCGTTCCATAGTTATGTCAGTCAGCCTCTCCGCCTCCAGTTCTTGAAGGCAGTGGATGTGAACCGTCTCTTGTTGCTTTGACCAAGGTTTTAGAGAACCTTGTTAGAGCAAGGTGGCCCTATGAAGACGTGAGGTTTGTGTTTGTTTTCTGCGCATGCTCTTACAAGTTACCACAGGGTTGGTGGCCGACAGCACCATTGATGATCTCCCAGTTGTGTGGGGCGGAAGTCCCGGCGCAGAGGGGCTCAGCTTTGTCCTCTGCTCAGGGCGCCCAGGTGGGAGTCAAGATGTTGGCTGGGCTGGACTCTTGTCTGGAGGTTCTGGGGAGAGTACGCTTCTAAGCTCATTCTACTTGCTGGCACAATCCAGTTCCTCGCAGCTGTAGGACTGAGGCCATGTTTCTTTGCTGTGTGCTCCCAGCCCCTTGGCCTGTAAGCCAGCGAGGGCTTGTTGAGATCTTCTAGTGCTTCAGTTCTCTGACTTCCTCTTCTACTTCCTTCCTCTGACTTTAAGGGCTCATGAGATTTTATACTGGGCCCCCCGGGATAATCAGGGCAGCCTTCCTATTTTAAGACCAACTGAGTAGTAACCTTCATATGTCTGCAGCATCCCTTTGCCGTCTAGCAAAGCATAACTGTGGGGGTGGCACAGGGGCGAAGGTCATAGGGTCACGGTTCTGCCTAACACGGGCCTCAGTCTGAGGTTATATTGTTTAGAACAGGGTCAAGTTTATTTATTTGTTTTGAGAGACAGAGACAGCAGCACAGTGGGGGAGAGGGAGGGAGAGACAGTCGCAGGCAGGCTCTGCACTGCCAGCACCGGGCCCGAAGCAGGGCCCGAACCCACGAAGCCGTGAGATCATGACCTCAGCTGAAGCCAAGAGTCAGATGCTTGACTGACTGAGCCACCCAGGCACCCCACCCTTTCTAAGCCTTAGTTATAAAATCTAATCATAGCAATTTTTAATTTCTAGGCTAGCGATTAGGATTAAATGGGATCATTTACATAGATCCCTTTTGTAGCACCTGGCACCAAGTGAGTTCTCAGAAAATAGGCACTGCAGTTTGACGAGCAGCGCCGGTGGTTTGGGATGGAATTTCCCGGTGGCCCTGCTGCGTGGGCGCTCGCACGACAGTACTCTGGCGGAGTGGCATCTGGTAGAACTTCCATGGACGAGAGAAATACTGCGTCTGCTCACTCCAGTGTGGTGGCCACACGTAGCTGTCATGTGGCCGGTGAAGCTGACGACTTGAAATTTTTTGTTTGTTTGTTTGTTTTATTTATTTCTAGGAGAGAGAGAGAGAGAGACAGCGTGAGCAGGGGAGGGTCAGAGAGAGAGGGAGTCACAGACTGAAACAGGCTCCAGGCTCTGAGCTGGCAGTCAGCATAGAGACCGACGCGGGGCTCGAACCCACGAACCGTGAGATCATGACCCAAGCGAAAGTCAGACGCTTAACCGACTAAGCCACCCAGGCGCCCCACGACTTGAAATTTTTTTAATTGCTTTCAATTCTTTTCATCTTATGTGGTCACATCTGGCCAGTGGCCCCCAAGTTGACTAGTGCAGTGGTCCCAGCAGGTCGCATTGGTTTTCAGTCGCATTTGCTTATTGTGACAAAATCTTGCAGAGTGATGGCCCTGTGAGGCAGGCAGGCAGTAAATATTAGCAGGGGTTTTAGACAGAAAGGGCTGGGTCTTTTGTTTGGTGTATGGTTTTTTGAGTATACAGGAAGTACAAGTGGATTCCAAAATGGTGTGAAGCCTTCCTTATTGCTTAACAGAAGGAAAAAAAAAACCCAGGGAAAGTCAGGATGAATTTCAGTGACCTTTTTTTTTTTTTCTATTAAAACCTGATTGATTGAAAAAAAAATCAGTCGATGGTCGGGCATGTTGGAGGCGCCAGGACTGAGGACCTTGGGTCTCCCCAGTTCGTGCGAGGCCTGTTCTTAAAAGTTTGTTGTCGGAAAGTGACTCTTCGGTGGGAGCTTGTGTGGTACTTTCCTGGTTGGTTGTCATTCTGCCGGTAGCGGCTTGAAGTGTCCTGCATTTGCACAGTGTTTGTTCAGTCTCTTACTTCATGTTTGTTTGTTTGTTTGTTTGACGGTCCAAATGTTCTTGTCCACACGCAGCTCAGGTTTTCAAAGCTTCATTTGAGCAAAGACCCAAACCCATACATGTTCACCTTCTTCCATGGCTTCTTCCACTTAAAAGAAGGCATGACCAAAGTGTTTTTAAGCTGGACATTTCTGTCGATGGTGAAAATCACGTAGCTTTCAGACTTGCTTGAACCGTCTCTCTTGTGTTTTGTTTCGGCCTTGGTAGCCAGCCTGTCTCGGTCAGCCTTCCTGTCTCAGAGATACTATGAAGACCTGGACGAGGCCAGCTCCACGTCGTCCGTTTCCCAGTCTCTGGAGAGCGAAGACACGCGGGCGGCCTGTAAGGATGAGGACGCGGCGGTGCAGGTCCCCCGGCACGCACCTGTGGTTCGCACGCCTTCCGTCCAGCCTGGCGTCTTACCGCAGGCAGCGCCTTTTGCGAAACCTCACCTGATGCACGGGTCGCCCGGCATGATGGGAACTTCAAGTGAGTAAGCGGTGAGGTCCCTGTGGGGTTCGTGTCCGATGGAGGAACCGTTCCTGGCTTTATACAGTCACACCAGTAAGTCTGGTCCGGCCCGTCTCTGTTAGTATTGCAGAAATTAGAAGACAAATTCAAAGGAGGTGGGTCCCCTTGGAAGAGGTAGCAAGGGGGGGACCCTGCTGGGCTCACACTGACACAGCTTCCCTGTTGAGTTCAGCTTGTGTTTCTAAAACAGGTGTTGGGGTGGCCAGCTGCCTCAGTTGGAGGAGTGAGTGACTCTTGATCTCAGGGTTGTGAGTTCAGTCCCCACATTGGGTGTAGAGATTATATACAAACATACGTAGAAACAGCAACAATAAAAACGGTGTTTTCAGATGCACGAGGAGGAGGCCGTTTGCCTCACTCTGAGGCCAGATCTCCATGCTCATGCCTTTCAAATCCTAGTTCATTTCAGCTCCTTATGTTAGCATATTCAGCCCTGGAACATGCCGGCTGCCATGCCTGTTGTTAGTATTGGCTCACAAAGGTAACCACTGTTGGACTGTCACACCTTCAATTCAAGAGCGTCAGGATTTCGCATTGAAGAGAAATTGAGAGCGCTTGTGAGCAGGGCAGAGGAAGAGGGGTAGGGGGAGAGAGAGAGAGGGAGAGATCTTAAGCAGCCTCCATGCGGAGCCCAACACAGGGCTCGATCCCACAAAAACCATGAGATCGTGACCTGAGCCAAAATCAGGAGTCAGCCACTCAACCGACCGAGCCACCAAGATGCCCCGCACTCAAGTGACTTCTAAGAACAAACACTAATCGGGAGGTGCTGGAACGGAGAGATTTTACGAGAGGAGAGTGAGGAGTTGACCTGTGTTGGCCTAAAAGTTCTGTCTCGGTCTGTGTCAGAGGAAATGCCTGTGTCAAGTGCTGTAGCTGATAGACGTGGGTGGGCATGTCACACATGGCATCTTTGGAAGATAGAGGCACCAGCCTAGGAGTTTACTGGTGCTTTTTTTGTGTTCGTGCTGAAGCCTTTTAGCCTTAGCATTTTCCCTGCAACCTCACACTGGAGTATTTGCCATCTTCACTTCCATGCGCTCCTCTCTGACCCACTCTCTCACTTGGGTTCTGTTTCCTTCAGTGTCTACATCTACTGGCAAGCTTATTCCTCAAGGGGCTGATAGCACAATGCTTGCGACGAAAACCGTGAAACATGGCGCACCTGGGCCTTCCCACGCTGTCCCGGCCCCCCAGGCGGCCGCCGCGGCAGCACTAAGACGGCAGATGGCCAGCCAGGCCCCAGGTAAGAGGCCGCCCTGTGTTCTGCAGAGACCGACGGGAGCTGTGGCGGTCACCGGCCGGCACAGCACAGCCCAGGCAAAGTTGGTGCTCTCTGCTGCCCTTGAGAAGAGAGGGCCGCGGGGACAGGCCCCCACCCCCACCCCTTTCTGGAGAGAGGGTTCCAAGAAGGCAGAGACTAGATCTGAAGCCTTTTCACTTTAAGGGGAGGTATTAGATCCGCCCTATTCAGTCAAGTGGGAGATCAGTGGGTTTTTTGATGAAGTTGTTGATCCCTACTTTTGAACAACATCTGCTTTAAGCCCAAAATTAATCTTTGCTGTTAGATCATCTAATACTATTAAAATTGCCTGATAGTGTCATAAGGATCCCAGCCACCCTGGGAGCTGAGTAGTCGTGTGTCCGTTTTGCTTCCGAGCAATGTCAGGTGAGTGAGGGGAAGGTTACCCAGCCAGTAAGTTTCAGAACCCAGCGCCACCCCTCACCCTGTCTGTTGCAGTACAGCATTTTCTTAAGATCGCTGCGTTAGCCTTTATGGATGAAAGTCCAGTGAACTGATCATAATCAGCACTTGCATTTTGTCAATGCTTTGTGGCTCTCTAGAATTTTCTGTGTTAGGATTTCTAAGTTGTTGTCCTCAAGTGCTTTCAGTTATCACTAGTTCATCAGTTCATAGAAGCCACTGGTTCTCAAGCGGAGGCTCTTCCGCACCCCTCGTTCCTCCCCAGTGGTTGGCAGCGCTGCTGGCATCTAGTGGCAGAGGTCAGGAATGCTGCGAGAGATCATGAACTGCCCCGGACACCCCCACAACAGAGGATTATCTGGGCCCAAGCTGTCAGTAGTGCCCAAGTCAGAAACCCCGCTATGAATCAAGTGGTTGTGTGTTAGTTGAATAAAATTAGTTTTTAGTTTTAGTGCTGCCTGGAACATCTATCTCTTTGGGCAGTTGTTTTTAAAAAACTAAAAAGACATGGTGGTTTGATTAAGACAAAAAAGGACGATCAGCGTTCTAAGAACAGTTGAAATATTAAAACCCTTATTAAGGCGTCTGGATAGGAAAGAGCACAAATAAGACAACTTTGTAAGGTACCTTTGGGCCTTCAGAAGAAATAGAATTCTCTGATGTTTTCTTTAAACGTGAGTGGAGCAAGCAGAATCTTGGCGTTGTGCTGACTAGGCCCCAAATCTAGCTGATTGAGTTGATTATTTATAAACTTAAAATCTGCCAGAATGTAGGATTGTTCACTTGGCAGGAGGCAGTGTGATCTCTGTTATGATTTTGGAAGCCGAAATTTCTAAGGTGTGGGCACATTTGAATGTGAAGGATGAAGTGTGTGCAGCCGTGGGCAGGATAAGCCTGGTCGCTTCTCTGTAGAGGGAACAAAGCGGACTGTCACAGGCCCGCCGCCCACCTCGGCCACGGCCTTCCGCTGCGCCCAGCGTGTCCTTAGAGGGATCCAGGAGCTTTGCTCAGGCCTTCTTGGTAGTTACTTAGCAAACATCAGGAGTCAGGAAGCATTCTGGAATGCAGTTTTAAATTCTAAGACCAAAAAAAAGACGTGAAAGCTGACACGCCTGATAAGAAGGTGTCTGTCCCCATTGCCATTCAGGCTCTTGCTCATTGCAGTTCAGGCTCTTGGTCTTCCCCCCACTCCCCCCGCCACCCCCTATTCTTGTCCAAGCTCCATTTTCCACATCTTATTCATGTGTCTTGCCTCACTAAGCCATGAAATCCTTTAGAGAAGAAACAAGATTTTGGACATTTTTTGTTTTCCCAGCACCTAACAGAATCTGGCGGTACTAAGCTGCCCATGTGAAAGAGTGTTTGGATGGGTGTGTGGATGTGTGGGTAGCAGAAAGCCTCAGTCTGAACACTGCTAATGCCCTTGCTCTTTCCGCCCTTTTCCAGGATGAGCCAACGATGTGGCAGGTACCGCCCTATAAAAGCCGGTCGGGGAATTCTTTTTCCCTAAACTAGTACATTTCATTGAGTTGCACAAGCCTCATCCCATAATCTTTATGAACGGAGTAGGCCAGCTGTCACATTGATCATAGAGCTGCAGAACCACCCAGAGTAGATTTACTTTATATGATAAGATTACATCCTGCTTGAATTTGTGTCCTGGTTATGTGTTTATATGTGGTTGGAATTTTTGATCTTTTACTGAAATTAATATGCCCTTCTCCTCTCTCTTTCAATAGCTGTAAGTACTTTGACGGAATCAACCCTGAAGAATGTCCCTCAGGTGGTAAACGTGCAGGAACTGAAGAATAATCCTGGAGCCCCCTCTGCTGCCATGGGGTAGGTTACTGCTTCCCAGGACGTTGAAGCCGTGAGCTCTTCTGTAATAACGAGGAACTGCCTGCAGGGGGCAGCAGTGCTGCCGTCACGGAGATTTGCAAGCAGAGCCTTCGCTTCCCTTAGGTTAGATCTCCAGTCCGCGGCCCCCTCCCCCAGGCAGGGGGAAGAGCGGAGGGGCATGTCCTCATTCTGAACATAGGGACGGTGGACACCAGCATCACCCAGGGAGTTGGGATCTGGTGATCAGTCCAGCAGTGGGAAGAGCGGCCGAGACCGCATTTTATTCCCTCATCAGGCCCGCCTCGGCCCGCCCCTGTCCTCTCCCCTCCGTGGAGCAGGCCTGCTTGTTGCTCTGCTCTGGCCTTATTGAGTGGCCCTGTCTCACTGGCCCCCCGGCCTTCTCTTTACTCCACGTCGGTCCATGTACCAGCACTGCCCGTTCCAGGGCTTTCTTGGTTATCTCAGGGCCATACTAACAGCCCAAAACAAGCCCACCCACTTTTCTATCTTGTAGTGACCTTGACGCTTTGGTATGCTGTTTATACCCAGATGGCACTTGTGGTGGTTGTGAACTTCCCAAGGGAAAGAGCTGTGCATTAGAGTCTGGGATTTACAGCTTGATTCCTCATGTTGGGAAAGCAGAGAAAAGCCACCAAAAGGCAGAATAGGACATATGGCAGGAAAACCCAGCTTAATGGTGAAAGCAGTATGGTCTGGTGTCTGTGAGATCCTTCACCTGTTAACCATGGAGAAGTACCTCTTAGCAACTGCACTTAACCTTCTTAAACTTTGTTCCCTCACATGGTTCATGGTTCATCTGAGCAGATCTTTGATGAGGGCTCTGTCGGAGGAGCAGTTCTCAGTTTGCGCTCTTCTCTGACACAAAAAATAGGTGCAAAAAAATCAGAAGGAATCTTGAAGGAACTTTCTCTTCCTTCCCTACAGGACTGGGCTCTAGCACAGTTCTTGAACTTGCATGCCCAGCATGGTGCCTGGAATGTAGTTCCTTTTTATAACCATTTGTTGAGAAATAGGTTAACTCTAAGCATAATTGATAAATGCGAGAGCGCCTTTCCCAGTAAGAAAGCTGGAGAAAGAAACACATTCAAGTCGTTTTTGGATTCTGTTAAGCAGTAGTTTCCTTAAGTGTATTTTAGGTACTCAGCTTTGCATTTAACTTTTTCTGGCTGTTTCTCAGGTTTGTTACAGGATGAGCTTCTATATTTCTGCCATTAGTGTATCTCATGCTCACTGGCTTCATCCATTAAATCTTTGACCAACCGTCCTGTTGGAGGGAAAAGGGTTTGCCAGCGCGAGCCCACGGCTCTTCTGATTCCTCCGCGGTGCTCAGTCCCTTTGGGTTCATCAGATTCTCAAGGGCACGTGCTATGAGTGTGACACTGCCCTGGGGGTTAGGGATGCAGTAGCTAAGAAGACGTGCCAGCTTCCAGCGCTTACAGCACTTAGATCTTAGAAAACAACCACCGAACTGGCAGTTACACGAGGAGTTACCCGATGGCAGTGCAGTAAGTCAGGTGAGAAAGCATAGAATGAGGCGTCCTGATGGAGTCCAGGTTGACGGGGAGGCTGGGAAGGAAGAGATGGTTTAGCTGACAGGGAACAGTGACCAGAAGCTGCTGGCGGAGAGAAGGGTGCTCTGGACAGAGGACGCAGAGTGTGTGGAAGCCCAGACCTGGGACAGGACAGAGCACGTGTGAGGCGGAGTGGCTAGAGGCCTGGCAGCAGGCGGAGTGTGAAGACGGGGGCCGAGCGTGGTGGGAGAGCCGTTTGTTGGTTTGTTTTTACCAAAACCCTCCCGACACATCATTTCTTTCAGGAATTTTGGCGTTCGTTTCTTTCTTCCAACGAATGCTTAATTAAATACTTAATACTCTGTTCTAGGGACTGGGGATAAGGCGTTTAAACAAAGCAGGCAAAAACCAGCCACCTCTGCCCTAGTCACGGGGAGACAGACAGTAAGTGCAATGAATAAGTAAGAACAGAAGTGTGTAAGGTAGTGACAGGTGTGATGGAGGATGCTGAAGTACGGAAGGGGTTTAAGGACAACTGTCCTGGTGTGAGCTATAGTTTCAAAGAGGCCACAGAAGGCACTTCTCCTCCGTGGCTACTGACTCCAGTATCTCAGAAATACCAGACCATGTTTGCTTTCACCATTAAGCCTCATCTTCCTGTCTTATGTAAAATTATGGCTTCCGGTGGCTTTTGACGCTTGACATTTGAGTAAAGACCAAAAGGCCAGGGAGCAGGTCTCAGGAATATCTTAAGGAAGCGAGCTCCCGGCACAGGGCCTGTAGTAGGAACCAGTCTGGCAGGTTTAGGAAAGCCAGGAGGCCGCCGGTGGTGGAGCGGGAGGGAGAGCGCTGGGAGGCGGGGTCGTGGGGTCCTGGTCCCGTAACATCGAGTGAGCTTTGGTCAGGACCTGGCCAATGACCATAGGATGCTTTGGCGCGGTTGTATGACCTGCTCTGATTTGTTTTGTTTCTTTTAACTTTAGCAAAATTTTTTAATTGAGGCACAATTTATTTATAGTAAAGTTTACCTTTTTTTAGTATAAAATTCTGTGGGCTTTGATAAACAGTTGTGATGACCTGTGGTTTTGGCAGGAAGCTTCTGCTTCTCTTTTTATTTGTTTTTGAGAGAGGGAAACAGCACAAACAGGGGAGGGGCAGAAAGAGAGAAGGAAACAGAGAGCTGTCAGCACAGAGTCTGATGCAGGGCCCGAACCCACGAACCACAAGATCATGACCTGAGCCGATGTCGGACTCTTAACCGCCTGAGCCACCCGGGAGCCTCAATCCTTTGCTCATTTTTTTTTTTTTAATGTTTTTATTTATATCTAAGAGAGAGAGAGAGAGACCGCGTGAGCAGGGGAGGGTCAGAGAGAGAGGGAGTCACAGACTGAAACAGGCTCCAGGCTCTGAGCTGGCAGTCAGCACAGAACCCAACGCGGGGCTCGAACCCACGAACCGCAAGATCATGACCTAAGCGAAAGTTGGACGCTTAACCGACTAAGCCACCCAGGCGCCCCCCTTTGCTCATTTTTAAAATGGGTTATTCGTCTCCCATTCAGGTGGCTTTTCACTTTCTTGATAGTGTCCTTTGAAACACAGAAGTTTTCATTTTAATGAAGTTCAGTTTCTTTTTTTCTTTTCTTTTGCCTGTGCTTTGGGTGTCATATTTAAGAAACCATTGCCCAGTCAGTCGTCACAAAGATTTACACCTGTGTTTTTTCCTAAATGTTTTAGTTTCAGCTCTTACATTCAGGTCTTTGATCCGTTGTGACATAATTTTTGTAAATAGAATGACGTCGTGGCCCAACTTCATTCTTTGGCGAGTGGATAGCCAGTGCTGTTTGTTGGAAAGACCCTTTTCTCCCCCCCATTCAGTTGTTTTGGTGTTAAGTAAGGGTCAAGATTCATTTTACTTATTTTTTTTTTTAAGTCTGTTTATTTTGGGGGAGAGAGAGTGGGGGGGATGGGCAGAGATGGAGAGAGAGAGAATCCCATGCAGGGTCCCCACTGTCAGTGCAGAGCCCAACACCGGACTTGAACGTATGAACCATGAGCTATGATCTGAGCTGAAACCACGAGTCAGACGTTTAACTGACTGAGCCACCCAGGCTCCCTAGTCTGTGACTTTTAATTGGAGTATGTAGACCATTTACACTCAGTGTGATTATATCATGTTGGGTTTTAGTCAGCATAATGCTGTTTGGTTTCTATCTGTCTCATCTTCTTTTTGTTCCATTTTTCCTCTTTTTCTGCAGCTTCTTTGGGGTTGAATATTTGTTATGATTTCTCTTCTTTTTTGTTGGTTTATCAGCTGTAACACTCTGTGTTAGTGTGTTAATTATGGGATTTCGTTACAGATTATAGTGTCCATCTTTAACTTACCCCAGTCTTTCTCGAAGTGACATGGTACCGCTAAAATACCACATAAGGATCTTAGAGCAGTATTCTTCGATTTCTGCCCTCCCTTTGCAGTATCATCATCGTACATTTTCTTTCTATCCATGTTTTCAATTTCATGACACCTTGTTATAAATAAATAGTTGATTATCTTTTAAATAGATTTTTTAAAAATATTTACTTATTTTTGAGAGAGAGTGGGAGTGATCAGGGAAGGGGCAGAGAGAAAGGGGGAGAAAAAGAATCCCAAGCAGGCTTTGTGCTGACAGTGGGGCTCAAAGCGGGACTCGAATTCACGACTCATGAGGTCATGACCTGAGTAGAAATCCGGAGTCAGACATTTAACTGACTGAGCCACCCAGACGCTGCCGCTAAATAGATTAAAAGAAGAAAATCTTTTGCTTATGCGGATGGTTTTATCATTTCCAGTGTCCTTCATTTCTCTGGGTTTCCTTCTGCTTGAAGGGCTTCCTCTCTACCATTTCTTCAGGTGCTGGATCTTCTTCCAGCTCTTGTGTGTCTGCTGAAGAGTTTGTTTCACCTTTGTTTTTAAATGATCTTTTCACCAAGAATTCTAGGTTGACACTTTTTCCTTTCACTGACTTAAAGGTGTTGCCCCACTTTAAAAATAACTGTAGTAAGGACCATAACCTTGAAAGAACTTTGATCCTTAGGTTTTTCTCATTACAAATGTTCATTGTAGACATAATAAAAAACAGATAGAACAGAATTAAAATCATCTTTATTCTCACCATAAATGCTCAGTTACCGTCTACATACGATTCATCTTTATTCTGTAAAAGTTTCATTTCTTAAAGTTTGAATACTGCTGCTTTGTAACTTCCTGTTTCAGCTTTGTCATGGAACTTAGTTGTGGACATTTTCCACGTCCTTATAAGTTCGTAACAGAATTGTGTGCTCACATTTAACATAGTTCTTCTTCAGAGCTCTAATGCAGCTCTAGTTTACATTATTTAAGTTATCTGGCATCTGCACATTCATGCAAAAACCGCAGTTTGAGTTCGAAGACTTTTAATGATATTTTGGAAAATACCTGATTCTTCAAGGGCATAAAATTGACCAATAGGGTACAGTGGTTGGCAGTCACAATCTTCACTGACAGACATAAGAAATTCCTAAAAATGAACTGATAACTTTCTCTTTTCCCCTCCACTTGTTGACATCGGAGATGTTCACCTTGTGCTGTTACCGGCGGTGCCAGACAGAATAAATCATCAGGCCCTGCTAAATTTCTATAGGCTAAATTCTCCCGTGCAGCATTGCTGAGGCCAAGGGGGCGTCTGTGTGCTTGGATATTTACCTGTGTGGACTTGTGACTCTTGTTGGCATATTTATTTGTCTTCCCGCAAGCAGTGTACGGTGGCCTGCCTGCCCATGTCTCTGCCCGGAGTGTCACATTTATTATCAGACTGAAGGGTGACTGCCCATCTGATAGGTGAGAAAATGGGCCGATAGCTTTTGTTTTCCGTATCTTCTATCATCTTCTTTCTTTTTCTCTCCTGCTTTCTGTTTTGTCTGTTTCTTCATTTGCTCTCGAGATGCGGTCCTTTCTCCTTACTTGCCTTCCCTCTCTTTAAACTATTACCAAAAAAATTCCTAGCTCATTGGTTAACTTGAGTAGGTTTCATGGTTTGGATCTGCTATGTCCTTTGTGAGTACATAACCAGATACTCGTGGTCATGGTTAAGATTTATCCAGATAGAGTATAACCAGCTTTCTTGTTTTTTTTAAAGCCCTTTAAAGTGTTGAAATAGGGGCACCTAGTTGGCTCCTATTGGTGGAGAACGCAACTCTTGATCTCAGGGTCGTGAGTTTGAGCCCCGTGTTGGGTCTAGAGATTACTTTAAGAAAAAATGTTGAAATAGGGCGAAAGAACGAGTAGTTGCCCCCTTTCACAACAGTATATTCACCTGGTAAAGTTTATTAACGTTTAAGGGACCATAAAGAAAGGGCTTAGCTGACATTTTAATGCCTCCCGGTTTTTACAGTTCAGTCTTACACCCTAGTGTGGAGCGCGCACCCCTACAGCACGCGCACGGCAGCCCGCTGGTGCGGTGGCACTACTAGGGGGTGGCAGACGGCAGAGAGCAGAGTGACTTCTGCGTTCCGGGCGGTCTCTGAGACATTTCCCCATGTTTATGATACTTGGTATTTTCCTCTGCAGTTGGTTAATCTTTCTCAGCACAGGCTGGGGCCCTGGGAAGCCAGAGAACTCAGATGCCGTTGGAAGGGTGTTTCTGTGTGAACCACTGAGACCTATGTGAGCCCGTCACTCGTTCACGTGTTTTATTTTATTTTTTTCACTTGGAAATTTAACTGTATTTACAGATGTTCTCCTGTAAACAAAGATGACATTCTGTCCCTTTAAACGATCATAACTAAAAGTTTCCAGAAAAAACATTTACATAGTTTTAATCTTCCTGCATAAAACTGTATTATGGGATGAGCAAATATGGGATGGTCTAAGGCATAAAAACAAAACAAAAATCTTACCTAGCATGGATCTCTACTGATAGACAGAATAAAGAATTATACCCCTTAATGTGCTACTGCAGAAAATGAAAGCATGATGAGTTGGGGGAGAGGCAGACGCTTCATAATGGTCTTGTATAGTTTAATTGTGGTTGTTCAGGATTGCTCTTGCAGCTTAGTACTTATGCAGACTTAAAAAATAAGTCATTACTGAAAAAAGGGCATAGACTTTTTTACACAGATGTTCCTACCAATGGAAATCTGCAGATAGTGGTCTGTTCTCATCATTCAGGCCAATTAATAAAATAACAAACGCATGAAAAGAAATTAAAAACACAATCATCGTGTGACTATCTGACTTCTAAAATGAGAATTCTCCTTGAAATCAGCATTGCTCAGTAGTTCTATAAATTTGAATTTGTTATAGCCAAGACAATGTACAGACAAAATAAAGAGTTGAAAGTAAAATTATTCAGATCACCTACTAATTATCATTTTATCTGCAGTGATCACTTTTAAAAAATCCTTTAAATTTTTTGTGGAAGATAATCACTCTCACATCATAGCCAAGTCACAAGGAACTGCAGAACATTGAAAAAAAATGTATCCCTGCGAAGTGAGAGAGAAAAATCTCTATAAACAAATAAGTGACAGACAGTCCTATAACCTTTTAACAATCTTTACCATAGCATGAAGTTTTGTTTTTTTTTTTTTTTAAATGTTTTTTATTTATTTCTAGGAGAGAGAGAAAGAGAGACAGCGTGAGCAGGGGAGGGTCAGAGAGAGAGGGAGTCACAGACTGAAACAGGCTCCAGGCTCTGAGCTGGCAGTCAGCACAGAGCCCGACGCGGGGCTCAAACCCACGAACCGCGAGATCATGACCTGAGCGAAAGTCGGAGGCTTAACCGACTAAGCCACCCAGGCGCCCCAATATAGCATGAAGTTTTATTAATAGTTAGCAGTCAAATGTATTCCAATCCCGGATGGTTACCATCTTTGATGACCTAATTTTTTATAATGAAATTATAAATGCAACATCTGTAAAAGATCAGATAAATAGGGAGTCTGGTTTTATTGTCAGGTTTACATTTTTGTCAAGTGCAAGGACGACGACCAGCTAAGACATGCATATTCCAGTAATGACCGAAGTAGTGACTTCCGCTGGCATTTCTTCTGTGTCTCCCATTTCCCCCACTGTTCTTCACCCAAATAATAAAAGTAATACAGTTGCAGTTAAGTTTATTATTATCAATGGCACTCTCGTCATAGTTCTTACAGATCGAATAAGGTCCATTAGCTGAGATTTAATTCCTGGCTCCTCTCCGAAACCACCAATTCCCTGGTCTGTTCCCCAGCCAGTATTCTTGAGGAAGTGCTCTTCGTGCAGCCGGCCATGGCATTGACGCAGAGCAGGGCCGCCTGCAGCAGCGAGTATAACCTAAGGGCCGTTGCCGCCCGGAGCCGCCAGAGGCCCAACCGATCTTTCTCCTGCCTGCTTGGAACCCTCTCTCCATTTCTCTCTGCCTCTCCCCCACTTGTGCGTGCTCTCTCTCTCTCTCAAAATAAACTTTAAAAAAAAAAAAAAAACAGCACGCAGGTGTCGCCGGTAATTCGATGTCATTTGCAGCCTCCGCAGTCGGGATGTCTCTTTGGAGTGCCAGTGCAGTGCCGCTTCGGCTTGCGGTCCTCGTTCTTCAGTTTCGGTCGTGGAATGGAGCACGTCGTCAGATGAGGTTCCGATAGTCCCTCTTGGGCCTGCACTGCTAGAAAGTGGAATTCGGTCATCCCTCTGTTCTGTTGCTCTCCTGGATCGTGACAGATCCAACGTGGTCCTTTGTCAGCGACTGCGCCAACTGCGCTGACCAGCATTTCTCTGCAGGGCTGTCATGTGGCCCAGCACGTGGGTCCCATGAATTCCTAATGTGTGTCTGGGGGTTTAGAACACCCGAGAGATTTATAGCATTATCACAAGCAACTGGAACAATAATTAGGCTCCACTTATTTCATGTGTGATTTAATTGCGTCATAGCTCGGTTTGGGGTGCAAGAAAATGTTCTAAAGTTGGATACGTGGCTGCTCTTATTTTTACAAAACGACAGTTTCTTTTTTGTTTGTCTTTGAGAAAGCATAAAAGATTTTCATTTCCCTTGTGATTTTTATGAGCTCAGACCACATTTTACCCAGGTCTGCCATGTCTGTCTGGGGCTCCCTCGGCCCTGGAAGCCTCGCTTGCACACTCCTCCTTCCCATGGGGGGGCATCTCTGGGGAGCAGAGATGTGTTTCTTTGGAGAACACATTTATAGCTTTTTCTGTCTTCGGGGAAAAGCAAAGGGGATTTGTTCCATTGAAAATAACTCCATTTTTTCTTGTCTCAATCTAATAAAGTTTGGGAAGCTCTCTGCATTAATCCAGCCGAGAATCGTGAGGTACTTGTAAGATCGTTGAATCATTTGGTGATTTTCTTCTGTGAGGCATGGGCTCATTTTTGTCCTCTTCTTCCACGTTAGTTTTTTGATGGAAAAACAGCAGTCCTCCCTAGTCTAGGGGGAATTCAGAAAAAGAAAACCAGATCCCACAGCCACTACTGCTATGCTTACCAGTCAGAGTCACTTTGGACTGAGGACAGATAACTGAATGGCTCCCGGGAGCCAAGAATAGAAGTCTTACCCTTGATCGCATTCAGCAGGCGAGTTTTTCCCCCTCACACGTTAATGCTAAATAATTATTGAAATAACCATTCCTTGCATACACCACGTTAACGTTAAGATCTCTTTCCTGCAATTAGCGAACACCCTTTCCACACTGCAGCAGAGGTGCATGTTGTATGGAACAGCGGTGCCTTTGAATCTCTTGTACACTGCCCTGGTGAGCACCGGGCTCTTGGGGGCGTTGCTGTGAGAAGCCCAGTGTATCCTCTTTGAGAAGTGCTTGGGAGCCACTTATCACAGCAGATCGTGTACATCCCATGGGCCCTGTCGAACATTTTCTTAGGCTTGGAAAAGAGCATCAGGCATGTGAGTTCTAGACTCTCCCCGGAGTCTAGAACTGAGGATGGGGGTGCAGGAGGGCAGAGCATGGAGGAGGCTTACTCTCCAGGTAAGAAAAAAAGCTCTCCTTCTGAATAATTTTAACTTTTTTTCTCAGGATTGCAGAAAGAGAAAAAATTTTAAGCTCAATGCTTTAACTTTTATGCTGAAGATGCACATTTTGTGTAAACAAATTATTCTTCAGAAAAGTGTCAGATGGTTTTGGGTAGAGTCCCAAACAGATTTTACACAACATCGGTATCATTTATTGGCTAAAAGCTAGGCACAGAGATGAGGTCATTTTCACCCCTCTGCCTTTCCCTTGAGTATACACTTTTGTGTTTCTCAGCTCTTCGGTGGCATACTCTACAGCCAAGACCCCCCACCCCTCGATGGCTACGGCAGCCGCCAACCCGGCGAAACAGGTAACTTCCTGATTTTTCCTCTCATGAACAGCCATGTGACATCTGTCTTTGAAACTGAAGACAGTACTGTTTCAAGTCCTGCCTTGTAAGTCCAACAAAGACCTGTGATCCTTTCCCTATAATTTATGCTGATCTTGACATAGTAGGTCCATCAGGGCCTGAGATTGCCTTCGTAGGGCCATTTGACATTCTGCGCCTAGGAATCTTGGGTCCTAATTCTAACACCTTACAATCGTTTGGGTTATTTGGGTGTGTCGTTTACTTACCTTTAACATTATCTTCCTTAACCCGTACAACAACCATGTGCGTCAGAACAGGGCAGCTGTTGCAGTGTTTCCCTAATGAGAAGCTGAGGCTCAAGTGCCCGATGCAAGCTCACGTGATTAGGAAATGATGGAGCCAGAGCCGGAGCCCAGCCCTTGTGTGTGTGGCTTTTATACCATACTGTCACTATCAGTGCTTAGGTGGGCTGGCTTCTCCGGCTTTCTACTGCAGTTCCTGTTTTTCGGAGCTTGTGTGTCCAGTGGTATTCCTTATATCTGCATTTAGACTTTTGCCTGATAAACATCGCCTCTTACAAAGATAGGTCATATCGTAAACCGTGACACAGTCCAGAAGGAAACAATCAGAGACAGCTGAAAGGTAGATCACGCGATCCCCAAAATCTCCCTTCCTCAAGACCTGCTTTCTCTGCCGCTCTCACCTGTCTCTGAGAGGAGTACTTTCACATCGTGTTTGACAGTGAACCTCACAACTTGCCTCTTGTGAGTTCTCAACATGGCTCTCTGATTCTTAGTTTGTTGTGACTTAAAGTGGCATTTAAGCATTTAGCATTTGGTCCTTCTAGAGGTTTCCATGTTGACCTTGGAGAACACAATGGTAGGCAGAAGTCATAACAAGTAAGAATAAAGGTACTTTGCCTGGAGATGGAGAAGTTGAACAGTTTTTCTTTTTAATTTTATTATAAGTTTATTGAGAGCCAGCACCCATTTCATTCAGTTCTTTGTTCATTACCAGATGTCCTGGTGCCTCTTACATGCCGGGCATTGTGCTGGACTCTGGGAAAACAGCCACAAGTTCTGTAGGCAAGACTGCATTCTTGGAGCTTGCGAATATTCCTATGTGCATGCTCTGATAGACAAGCATTTAAACATAGTGACTTTGGATTTTTAGGTTTTTAAAAATTAAACTAAACGAAAGTGTGCTTGCTTACTTTTAAGTTGTGTTCTTATTTTACATGTTTCTTTATTCTAAAGGATGGTAAATGGTTTCACATGAATGTTCTGCTTGTGTTGTTACAGGGATCTCTACTCAATTCCCTAAAGCCGTCGGGGCCCATGCCTGTGTCCAGTCAGTTGTCTTCTGGTGATAAAGCTTCAGGTCAGTTTGCATTTTCGTTTTAGTGGAAATCAAGGTAAAAGAAACCCTCCAAGGAGAGCTTAGTATTCTAGATCACAGAGGCAGCTGACATAGGAGATCATGTAAAGAGATATTTGAAAGGCCTCAGTTGATGAAGAGTGTCCAGCTGATCAGTGAGCCCATCGTTAGCTCTGCAGACTTCTGAGATTTGAGCGCAGTAGGAGAAAAATCTTAAGATGCTTAAGATTGCTTAAGGAGCAATAGCGTTGTCTTCCCTGGCCTTGCCGGATAATCAATCACAGTTACGGGAGGGGAGTGGAGCATGAACTGTATTCTTCTACCAAAAGGACTGAAAAGTCCTCTTGGTTCTCAGTGATAATTCAAAGCTTGTAAAATGCAGAAAGGAAAACAGATCTGTGCTAATACAAGATTTCAGAGTAGACATAGTAACGTCAGTGTCCAATTTTATGGCCTCACTTAGTTCCCAGTACCCATTCAAGCTTAGTGGTTCTTAGCTCAAATCAGTAGTTTTTACAGTTGCCATCGGTGCTTTGACCAAGGGGTCCACATTCCCCAAACCAGCTTGAAGCAGAAGAGCTCTCTTGTGTATAAGCAGGTGATGTGGCGTCTGCCCAGCATCCCCTGCCCTTGGCCCCTTCTTTATCGCCCCTTTACTTGGCCTGTGTCCCTTTCGGCTTCTGGGGCCTTGTGCCGCCCGCAGTTGTGTGTGCACGCTACCCCCTGGGCTCTGGTTTTTGTTTTCGCTCACGCTCTCAGGCGGGGCTCTGGGCAGATTCTGTTAGAGACTGGACCCCCTACATCAACCGCCTGCTTTCCTAACATTGTCTTCTCCTCAGCTGCACAGTCGTTCTGACTTTCTCTAGAATTGAAAGCTGTCTGACTGGATATTGGGTTCATCTTCAGTAAGTAGGCCTTGCACTCATTCATGCGAATACCTTACTTGTCCAGAATATGGATTCGCACAGGGCTGGCCATTACCGTGTGAGCTTTCTGGGGTGAGGAGCTGTGTAGCCCTTCTTGACTGGGATCTGAAGTTTTCTGTTAGAAGAAAATTGTTAGGATTATTAAGGACTCAAATTAAGAAGCTTGTTTCCATTTTCTGGCTAGTGTTTTAGAAAGTTTATGAAAGACCATACACCCCAACTTCTTTCAAGGCCTGCCTCGGAGTGCTTTTGGTCCCTCCTGAACTTAAGAACCAAGGAAGTCTAAGAAATTGTGCTTCACCTACATCTTAAACAGTTGGTGTGACTTGCACAGACATTTCTGACATGCATCATTCAGCAGTGGTTGTGAAATACGGTCTTTCATTGCTGGGCGTTCAATTCTGTTTTCACATGCTAGATAGAGAACCAAAGGAAAAGCACGTCCGAGGGTGGAAAAATTTCCCTAAAGATACTATGTCAAAGTCTGCAAAAAGTTTCTGAAACCTCTGTAGTCCTCCTATTAATTAAGAATGGAAATACCTTTGTTGTTTTTCTGATCATAAACCACTATAGATGCATAAAAACATGTCCGCTGAAGAGACCTATAATGCAGGAAAGTGAAAGCTGCCCTTGAAGTTCATATTCCAGAAATAACAACCCTTAATTTAACCTGAGTATCTTGGAAGTTACTTCACTGTTGATTTTCAAACAAAAATAGGTGTATCCTATATATGTTGGTTTGTATCCTGGTAACTGCCCTCCCCCCATTAGAGTAAATATTTTGTTCATCTTTCCAGATCTGACACAACCCTGCCTCACTTGTTTTCATTGCAGCCTAGGACTTGCACCCCGTTAAGTTTTACCAGTACTGTGCTGAGAGTTGAGATTGTTTCTGATTTCTCAAGATGATAACGAAGGTCGCACTGAATACCCTTATACACACCACATTGCATTATAGTAGCTTTAAAAATCTTTTTACTAATACCTACCCTGTACTCATTTGAGGAGACTGAGCTTTTTTTCACGTTTGATTTGTTTGGGCTTTTTAAGTGTAGCGTTCCCTGTTCCTCCCCTTTTTAAAATAGAGCAGTGGGGGGGAAATGGAAGATAATCCCCCAAACTTCTAATGAGTAGTTACAGTGAAATTGCACGTGGGGATGAGACTGGATTACACTTTTAGCTTCCTACACTTTGCTGTATTACAACACTCATCTATTTACCTTTGTAGTTTAAAAAAAGCTATTATTCATTAAACGTAGAACTGTCCACTTTGAGAAATACAGAAAAGTAGGGAGAAAGCAAATGGCCATGTCATTGCTCAGAAATATTTCACATGTTAACCTCTTTCTCTTTGAGGTTTTTTCCCCCCATCAGTATGTATGTCTGTAATTATAAAACTTTATGATAAATGAAATAATCATAAAATTATAAAACTGCTTTCGGTGGTTTCAATTTAAACTGCACTCGAATTATTTTGGTATCTCTTCTGGAAAGGAGAGTGTGGCATGTTTGGTTTGGAATTAACACTGACAGAGCCAGCAAGCAAGTTCACGGGCCTTGACGCTGATCTGACCTGTCGGAGAGCGCGGTGAGGCCCACAGGGTGGACCTGCAGAGAATGACAAACTGGAGCGGTGTTTCTAACAGCTTTCTTGTAATATTCTCTCTCTCCCCCCCCCCCCCATAATTTCAGGGCCAGGGGCATCCAAGATAGAAACAGCTGTGACTTCTACCCCATCTGCTGCTGGGCAGTTCAGCAAGCCTTTCTCATTTTCTCCATCAGGGTCAGTAACAAACTTAAATTTTGTGGCACATCGCCAGCAACCGTATAGGTAACTTCCCCCAATCTTACCGTCAGTAGGTATATGTATCTGCTTATCAAATGTATACGAACCCAGAGTTCTTATTGCCTTCAGTGACACATCTGATGTTAGCAGCACTAGCTTATCAGCCTAATGCAGATCTGCACTTGACCCTTGAACGGCGGGGCTTTGAACCACGTGGAGGTCCAAATCCTACGTGGATTTTTTTCCAATAACTTTCGATAGTACCATCGATGTGTTTTTCTCAATAATGTTTTTTCTTTAGTTTACCATATTGTAAGAATGCAGTATATAGTACACATAACATGTATCAACCAACGTTGATGTTATGAGTAAAGCTTCCGGTCACCGAGAGGCTATTAGTGTTTAAGGGTTGAGGAGTCAGAAGTTTTATGCAGATTTCCAGCCATGTGGGGGTGGGGGCCCCTGACCCCTGCCTTGTTCAAGGGCCAACTGTATTTCCCATTTTCCGTTCCAGGTGTATACGTGTGTTACTATATGTTTATTTGTTTTGTTCTCCAGGATAAGCCTCCTTTCCTTTGAGCAGTAGGTGTGTGTCAGATTCTGTGGGTGGCCTTCTAGCCTGTCACACTGACCTGTTTGCATCCTGACTCCATCTGGGGGCTAGGTGTGACACTGGGATTGGCTTTCCTGCTCAAGAGGGCGCTATGTGACACTGGGAGGAGGTGGTGAAAGACCACAGCCATTCGGAAGTCTGGGTCTTACGCAGATACGGAGAAATGTACCTGTTCCATTTCTTTAAGAATAATGACGGCTGTACATGTAAAGTTGAGTCGTGTTTAAAAATGGAAGAGTCTCCTAACCCTCATTCCACGGGAGCCTTGGAGGGTGCCTTTTTTCTGTGCCCGAGGCACTTGTGTTGAAGCCCGTGAAGGGTGCCTGAGCATCCTCTCCCTTCTGGGGAGGGGGGGTGGGGGGAAGCTGGGTCCTGTGGAGCCGAGATAAAAACCTGCCCAGAGGCTTTTTTGCCGTGGAAAGGTGGCACACTCCGTTCCATTAGGAAGGCCTCTGCAGCCCTTTCATTTTATGCTTTTGTGACTGGAATCCTATTAACCACAGTCTCTTCCCTGATGTTCATGTTTCTTGAGTGTCCTTCACCTTAACAGGTTAAGAGCAAGAGGGGGTTAGAATAGAATTTGGCGGGGGGGACATTTAAATATTTTTTCCTTTAATGTAAACCCTTGTCTTATACTTCGCAAAGTTGGCTTGGAGCCACTTTGAAAGAGTAAGTTGGTGCTAGGAGTTATTGCTTCTTTTACACACGCTAATAGTCTTCACTTCTGTAAATGGATACTCTTCTTCCCATTTTTAAAATCAGGTGAAAAGATTTGGGTTCCTGGGTCAGTGGCTTACCTCTGTTAGATAAAGTTTCTTCACCAAGGTTGAGACAAAGAAAGGATTTGATTTTTAATGTGATAAAATGCTTAAAACACATCATCTTGGAGGGTTTGTGTCCTTTCGAGGTAGGCACTGATGGGTAAGAAAAACCTAAGTCCTTACAGTACTGTATTTGCTGTGCTTGGCCCCTTTATGTTTTAAAACTATAGTTTTAAATTTGCCATTTGAACTTTTACCACAGTGGGTCACCTGTACTGGTTCACCCTTGTGCCGAATTTCTCCTGTGACTGCGGTGTCTTGACTCACAGTTTAAAGAAAACGTCCGTCCGGAGAGGGAGGGGTTGATAAGAGGGGTCCGCAAAGGTTTTGAACCAGATTTTCCCAGCCAAGAACTAAGTTATATTCAAACGGCAGAGACGGTGGCTTCTACTTCACGGTCTCCTCCCCATCCCCTAGCAGCGTGGCAGGCTCCTGACGAGCCCTGTGGTCTCGGGGCGGCTTCTAAGGGGTTCTCCCTGCCCCGGCTCCCTCGCCTCCATCTGCCCTGGCTACTGTGCCCCGGCGCCCACGCCCAGTGCGTCTCAGTGACGGCCTAGCTTCCCGCAGCGTGGTTCCCCGCCGGGCTGCAGAGCTGAGCCATCCCGCCGCGGCCTTCACAGCCGCCTTGGCCTCCTGGCCTCGCCCACGGATTGCCGCTCCCACCTGGAGATCTTGGGGCGGCTTCCTGCCTCTGCGATCCACGCTTTCACCTTGCTGTCATCTGTCGTCTCGGTCGTGAGTCCCTACGAACAGGTCGATCTTACGAATGAGTTGTAAACGTAACATTGCAAAGGGCAAGATTGTGCCTTCGGTGTTTATTCCTCTTTAACCTCTCTCCTTGCGCTCCCTAGGACTGGCTTTAATTTTGGGATAATCACACCAACCCCGTCTTCTAATGTCACTGCCGCACAAGGTACAGTCTTTCCCTGCACGGTGCAGCGTTTCCTTCGTGTTTTCTCTGAACAGGTGCTGGGTTTTTGTACAGATGCATTGACATCCTCCTTGCTGCCGAGTCTTGCTTAAAGCATCTGCAGCAAGTTTGGTGTTGACGGTGTGCATTCGAAATAAGCCGCTTTTAAGAAACCAAAGGGGAGTACTTCTGTTGACTTTTTAAATTAAGAACAAGGAAAGGATTTGCTTCTGGAAAAGCAAGGCTGTGCTTTAAATGCGGATGTTAACATGTGAATTAGAATTCCTTTCTCTGTCTGCTCATCCTTCCCAGACCAGATTCGTCTTCTCTCGTGGGTAACCAGTCCGCAATCTCACTGGTCCTCTGTGTGTTATACAGTCATCAACCGGCATGTTTTTAACGGTGAAAAGAATTTGAGGACCTGTGAAGAAATCATATGTAGTTTTTAAGTGCCTTCTAGTTCTCTGTTTAAGGAATTAGGTTTATTTTTCCTTAATTTTTTTTTTAACGTTTTATTTATTTCTAGGAGAGAGAGAGAGAGACAGCGTGAGCAGGGGAGGGTCAGAGAGAGAGAGGGAGTCACAGACTCTGAAACAGACTCCAGGCTCTGAGCTGGCAGTCAGCACAGAGCCCGACGCGGGGCTCGAATCCACGAACCGCGAGATCATGACCTAAGCAAAAGTTGGACACTTAACTGACTAAGCCACCCAGGCGCCCCATATTTTTCCTTAATTTTAAAAAGCAAGCTCTTACTAGGAAAGTGACAGATTCTAGAATCACACGCCATACCCCTCAGTTACTGCATTTCTTTTATATTTCCTCTTCTACTTTATTTCCTTTAACACAGGGTCTGACGGATTTTCCAGTGTTACTGGAAATCTTATGTAAATGTCATGTGTCAGGGCTACATAATTTCTATGATTTATTTAACCCATGTATCTGCCAGATATTTAGGTTATTTCCAGATTTTCCGTATAATGAACAACACATTGACCATCTTTCATCTGTTCATTCAGCAAACGTTTTTTGTGTGTGTCATCTGTGCCAGCTCGAGTGGTAGAGGTTTTAGGAAAAAAGAGGTCCCTTAAGATCTGGGATGAGGAGGCTGAAAGCACAGCAGACTTCCTTAACCTGGTTTGTGTGCGGCACTTAAAGGGTTACTGGTCTCCTTCCTTCCTTTCTAGGATAGTGATTCTTTAAGCTGTTTTTATAACCTTTGTCCACGTAGATGTGGCAGGTTTCCCTCGAAGCCCATCTCCTCCCCTGTCCCACTTTCTCGAGCAAAAACAACTCAGTGATCTGAAAAGATGAAGAGGAACAAAATAATAACCGTCGGAGGTCAGAGGTCAGATGGTAGTGAAGTGCCGTGGTAATTCTGTAAACATTTCAACCTTTACAAGAATAGACCACAATCCAGAACCGTAGGCAGCTCCGTTCTCCAGCAGTGATACGATAGGGTCTTTCTGAAAATTGTGCCCAGGAAGTTGGGACTCCACGGCCTTCTCAAGAATTTGTGACAGCCAGACTTCTAGAACAATATGGAGTCAGAAACCTCAGTAAACACTGTAGTAGGTCAGTTTATTTATTGACCACTCACTGTTTAACCAGACCTTTACCTATATTTCTTTTTATCTTCATAACAGCTCTTTGAGGTAGCTGCCATCATTTTGTTCCTTTTCCAGCTGGGGAAACTGAGATCCAGAGAGTGAGGTGAAGTAGCATGCCCAGAGCTGTGCAGCGAGCACGTGGTGGAGCACCTGCTTCACAGCCCCTGTCCTTGACCACTGGGCCATGCTGCCTCTCTAACACTGCTCACTAGGAAGTAGCCCTTCATTGTACATAAAATATGCGGACTGACACTTTCTTAGCCCATAGAAAACACAGCAGGAACTTCCATTGTGGATCAGCCTCTGGCCTCCCAGGAGGTCCACAGGCTAGCGCTGTGTCACGAATGTTATTGAGGAAAGCACACACAGGGGAGAACAAGAGAAGATACCTTTGTATTTTTTGTTTGGGATCATACTGTGAACTTCATGTATTTAGACAGCACTGTGTACTTGTTGTGACGTAACGGCCACGAAAAGGGTATTTGCCCTCCTCACCTCTGTGAGCGAACTCCAAGCTAGTGCTCCTGGGAAGAGGCCTGCACTCAGTTTCCCCGAGGAAAAGCGCTGTGACTCAGCATCTGTCCGGACTGTATCGAGGGGAGACGGGGCTTGGAATGTGACGGGTCGTGTTGTGCCAAATCCAACCCATTTTCTCGTTTCTTCTTCTTGCTAGGGACAGCACCCCCCACTAAAGAGCCAAACCAGCTCGACGCGTTCCCGTTTGGTGGGGGAGGCAAACCTTTTTATGAGACGGTGCCCGAAAGCTCGCCGCCCCTCTCAGGAATGACGGCGGCAACCACCACTGGAGCCGCTGCCACCGCTGCCGCCCCTCCTGCGGAGTCAGCGCCTTCAAGCAGCAGACCTGTGGCACCTTCCGGGATCGCTCTCCCCACCACTTCTAGCAAGCTGGAAGCGCCGCCATCCAAGTTGGGAGAGCTTCTGTTTCCGAGTTCTTTGGCTGGAGAGACTCTGGGAAGTTTTTCAGGACTGCGGGTCGGCCAAGCAGATGATTCTACAAAGCCAGCCCCGAAGGCTCCGCCTGCAGGCCTGACTAGCGCACAGCCGACCAAGACTTCCACCGTCCCCTCGGGCTTCAGTTTTACCGGCCCTCCCGTGCTGGGGAAGCACGCAGAGCCCCCCACGGCCTCTGCAGCCACCACCACGGGGGCCCCGCTGGCGGCCGCCACCAGCACCAGCACTAGCAGTTCTGCGGCTGGCATTTTCGGCACTCTGCCCCTAGCCAGTGCGGGCTCCTCTGGGGTCGTCAGCTTCGGCGGGCTGTCCCTAAGTGGTAGCAAGACTGGTTTTGCCTTTGGAAACCAACAGACGGGCAGCACGGCGCCCCCACCTGCCCCACCCTCAGCTACAACTGCCGCTCCCCTCCCTCCCTTGTTCCCCATGATGTCATTTGGTAGCCTCCTGAGCTCTGCGTCCGCTCCCACCCTGCCCGTGTCCTCTGGCAAGAGCACAGAGGAGGCCGTGTCTTCGGTGCCGTCAGAGAAGCCGGACAACGGCGAGGCCTCAGCGTCCATGACCTCACTCCTGGGGCAGCCACAGTCAGCCCCGCTTCCCCAGGCTCCTCCACAGACTTCTGACTCTGTTAAAAAAGAACCCGCTCTTGCCCAACCCGCGGTCAGCAGCCCGGGCCCCACGGTGTCCAGTGGCAGCCCCACGGTGCTTGCTGCGGAGGCCACTGTAGCCACTCCAGCAGCCACCGCGGGCCCTGATGTCAAGTCTGAGCCGGCCTCCCCTGCTTCCGCCCTCTCGGCGCCTGGGCCAACTGCCGCCGCCGCAGCCACCCTCCCTGGCACAGTCCCTGTGGCCGTTGAGACCCCAGGTCCCCCCACGACCTCCAGCTCCGTTTCTGGTGCTGCTCCAAGCCCAGCCGCGGAGACGGCGGCGTTTGGGACGGCCACTTGCGGCGCCTCTGTGTTTGCCCCACCGCCCGCCGCCAGCTCTAGCTCCGCTTTCAGTCAGCTGGCCGGCCCTGCGGCCACCGCCCCGTCCGCTGCCCCCGTGTTCGGGCAGGCAGCCGCCGGCTCCGGGCCAGGCCTGTTCGGGCAGCAGGCGGGCAGCGCAGTCAGCACGGCCGCCGCCGCCGCCACCGCCACGCCGCCCGCCAGCAGCTCTGGCTTTGGCAGTCCCGCCTTTGGCGCGGCAGCCACCGGGGTGTTCGGACAGACGACGTTCGGGCAGGCCCCGGCCTTCGGGCAGTCGACGAGCAGCCCCGCCAGCGGCTTCTCCTTCAGCCAGCCTGGGTTCAGCTCGGTGCCCGCGTTCGGTCAGCCTGCGGCCTCCACGTCTGCGTCCACCAGCGCGAACGTCTTCGGTGCCTCCTCCAGCACCAGCAGCTCCAGCTCCTTCTCGTTCGGACAGTCCTCTGCCGGCACGGGAGGGGTGCTGTTCGGCCAGAGCAGCCCTCCCGCGTTTGGGCAGGGTCCCGGCTTCGGGCAGGGAGCCTCCGTGTTCGGTGGCACCTCGGCCGCCACCACGACCACGTCATCTTCTGGGTTTAGCTTCTGTCAAGCGTCAGGTAAGAATTTACGGAAGACTCGATTCTCTCTGTCATTTGAAACATTTGCAAAAAACCCCCAAAAACCTGTATTTGCTTTTAAATTCAAGGAAAAGGGGACACGCAAGACCCTAAATTCAAGAAGGGCGCTTGGAGCGCTGGCGGCCTCAGGAATCTCCTTGGCCTCGTCCCCGCAGCTGCAGTTTGGCTGCTCAGCAGACGCTCCTGCTAGTCAGCAGAGAGCCAGTTCTTGGGGAAGAACACAGGCGTCATTAGCTTACGGCCCTGGCAAGTCGTGAATGACTCATAAATACGAACACTTACATTTAGAAGTTGCTTTAGAAACTGTTCTGTCCAAAACTGTCACACCTTGAGGAGGCCAAGCTGATGTCACGAGGTGCTAATCTTGGAGCCAGGACCAGACTCCGGAGTGCCTCGTCCTCGTTCACTGGCGCCGTGCCAGCCTCTCGTACCCTGCCCCCATCTGACCCCTTCTTGCTCGCCAGAAGGGCAGATACTCACATTTGGAGAATGGTGTTTTTCCTATTTTCAGTGTAACTAAAAAATAGAACAAAACACAAAACTTTTCAATGTTGCTATTTTTTTTAAGTTTATTTATTTATTTTGCGGGGTAGGGGGGGTGAGCACACAAGCATGGGAGGGGCATAGAGAGAGGGAGAGAATCCCAAGCAGACTCCACACCATCAACACAGAGCCTTGACACGGGGCTCGAGCTCATGAACCGTGAGATCATGACCTGAGCTGAAACCAAGAATCCGACAACACTTAATCAACTGAGCCACCCAAGGCACCCCTGAATGTTACTACTTAAAAAAAAAAATTTTTTTTAATGTTTATTTGAGAGACAGAGTGAGGCGGGGGAGGGGCCAAGAGAGAAAGAAGGAGACACAGAATCTGAAGCAGGCTCCAGGCTCTGAGCTGTCAGCACAGAGCCCTATGCAGGACCTGAACTCATAAGCCATGAGATCATGAGCTGAGCTAAAGTCAGACTCTTAACAGACTGAGCCACCCAGGCGCCCCTAAATGTTACTACTTTTTAAAGTAAAACAAAACCCGCTCTTGGTGTCCATTTCGGCTGCTTTTACTTCCACAACTTATCTACAGGACAATTGAAGATATTTTCTAAGTTCCACTTTCTCATAGTTATCTTAGGGAAGGCATCTTTTTAGCAGTTAGGCTGTGTGGGGGGGAAACGGGTTAATGATTTCTTGGTGGGCAAGATTATAAGTGCCCATTCGTTCACTTGATAATTTATTTGCAGATGGTCTATAACTTATTAGGAAGGAAATTTAGTCCTTCCTTCCTTCAAAAAATGTTTGTTAAGCTCCCACTGGGGCCAGCTACAAGGACAGAGTGCTGAGAGACCATTCGGAGCTCCACCTGCTGCCCTGTCAGGAGGCTGGCCTGAGTTACAGAGTGTGTGCTCACAAGGTGTAGCAAGGGGGCAGGGGGAAAGGCCTGGGGAGGCTTAAAGAGAAGGGTGTTCAGCACGTCTTGGGTGCATCCTTTTCTCTGCAGTCTAAACTTGACAGTCCCTCCTGCACAAGTGTGATCAAACTGTTCGAACACAAGTGAGAACCTTTGAAGCAATCTTCTCTCATCTAGTAACGGGATGGAAAGATACCTGAGCAGTGTGCTCCTGGAGGAACTGAGACTTGCCTGAGCTCACCCACCTAGCGACCAGTGACGGAGATGACCACAGAACTCCTTCCTTCCAGCTCCTTGTCTCAGGCTATTTGATTATATACAGTCCCGCTTGGTTTTCCCAGGCCCTATTCATAGCAGCCACCTAGAAAAAAGAAGTACCCCAAAAGAATCTGGTATTTGAGATCGGAGGAAACCAAGGAGTAAAAATATTTGTGACATTAAGTCAGTCACTAGAAAGACTCCTTGACGGCTAAGTGAGGAAAAGCTACCCTCAGAGTACCCGCCCTACGGTCCCTACCCACCTGGGCTTTGGCAGGAGACAGTCTCCCAGATTTTGGAATTTACACCATAATAAAATGTTAGCGATGACCAAAGGAATGTCTTTGTTACTCCTAATTTTCTCCATTGCCTATATAGGAAAACAGATTTTATTCTTCAGTGTCTTTATTATCGGGTTTCTTGGGACTCCGAAAACAAAATACTTGATGTTGGAAAAGATTTCTTCAAATTAAGGTTGTTCTCTTCTTATTTTCCAGGTTTTGGGTCTAGTAATACTGGTTCTTTGTTTGGCCAAGCAGCCAATACAGGCGGGACAGTCTTTGGCCAGGTAAGTGATGTACGTTTGCCTCCCTTCACGTCGGGGTGTGTTAGGCCCATCCACGTCGTTCCACACTGTGTGACCAGTTCGTATCGTGTGTCCGATGCCAGCAAACAGCCTCATGTTGTTTGTTCTCAAGCTCTGCCTTCTTTAGCTCCCTTGGGGACATGGAAGTCTCAGCCTCTGATTCACGAGAATCCCTACGATTTTGACCCTTTTTTGACAGCCCTCTAGGAAAGCACTTGAAAAGCACAGTGCGTGATTTCCATCAACCTTCTGCCTGTTCTGCTAGGCCAGGGGTTGACAAACTACAGTCCACGGGCTAAAATTTCCTTGGCTTTATTGTGCTTTGTTTGTTTGGTTTTTTAAGGTCCTTGAGAAAAGATTTTACCTTCTTAAATGGTTTAAGCAAAAAGAAGAATATTGAGCAGAAACCACGTGTGGGTCCTCACCTAAGCTGTATGTAACTCCTTTGGGTGACCCGAATTGCTCTAGTGTGTGTAGCGAGTGGATATCTGTGTGTGCACAGGATTTAAGTGCTTTACCCAGATTGACTCACGTAATCGTTAGTGCCTCTCTCTCTTTTTTTTTTTTTTTAATGTTTTTATTTTTGAGACAGAGACAGAGTATGAGTAGGGAGGGGCAGAGAAAGGGAGACACAGAATGCAAAGCAGGCTCCAGGCTCTGAGCTGTCAGCACAGAGCCCTATGGAGGGCTCGAACTCACAAACCGTGAGGTCCCGACCTGAGCCGAAGCCGGACGCTTAGCCAACTGAGCCACCCAGGTGCCCCTCTCATTAGTGCCTCTCTAAGGGAGGTGCTGTTACTATCCCCATTCTACACACAAAGACAGCGAGGGCCCAGAGGAAAGGTATTGTTACATCCCAGCTACTCTCAGATCAGAGTAACCTCATGCGGAGTCCTCCTAAAGAAAGCTACTCTGATGTACCAGAGACGATTGTGGCTTTCCAAAGGTGGATTAGGTGTTTGTCCATTAATTAATGAAGCAGTGAGCATATGGTATGTTTCTTCCACATCTTCAGGAGGGGTGTTTCTTTATCATCCTTTTCCTTTGAAGATGGGCTCTGCCCTCGTCCGTGACCTTTGGCCCTTATGAACTGATAATGGCAAGTTAAGTCCTCTAAACCACGTTCCTCACCAGACATGGCTAAACATGGTAGACAAAACATAAAAACCATAGTTCTGGCCAGCTAATGAGGTACTTTACAAAGGAAAACTGGTACCTGTGGAAGTGATTGGAGCCCAAGAGCCAGTTTCTCCACGAGGGCACTTATTCATCTGAGAAAATTTTAATTTCCTGTTTTAGTAGCTGCAAAGGACAAAGGGACAGAAATCACTGAGATGTGCACAAAGTGGGGAGTATAAAGGAGACCCGCCCCCACAGCGAGCCAGGACCCCAGATTCACCGGTCTCAGCTTGTGAATGTAGCCTAACAAGACCCTGGGATGGCGGTGTCTGCAGATGTCCGACAAAAGCAACACAGACCCAGTTGGAAGAAAAGTGACCTGACTCTAGGCCTCGGATGCTTATTAAGGACATTGCTTCCCACGCCTAAATTAGTCACAAAAGGAAACGAGGAACTATGAGCAAGGGCCAGAATACTCATCAGACATAGATTTATAAAGACTCCTAGACGATAAAACAGCTGTGCTTTATGTGTTCAGTAGAAATAAAAGGCAAAATTAAACGTACTAGTAAAGAATAGGAAATAAAAAGTGTCACAGCTGAATTAAAAAAGAACCACATACAACTTAATAGAAAACATAATTGAAATTTAAAATCAGCTGGAAACGTAAAATCTTTAGACCCAGCTGAAGAGAGTGATAATATATTAGAACAGGAAGCCGCAAACTTTCTGTAAAGGGCTACATAGTAAATATTTTAGACCTTGAGGGCCACATGTGGCTTCCATCACAGCTGCTCAGAGCTGCACAAAAGTAGCCGTAGACAATAAGTAAATGAATGAGCATGATTACGTTTCCATTACGTTTTATTTACAAAAACAGGCAGCAGTCTGGATTTAGCCCATGGACCATGTAGTTTGGTGACCCTTGAACTAAAAGGTAGGTCAGATTAAGTTATCTGGAATGCATCATGGAGAGCAAATCAGATGGTAGACGTGAAAGAGAGCAAAATCTCAAAAAGAGAAAGTTTAATATTTAATCAGAGAAGAAGAGTGAGAGAGAACGGATGTATGACAATATTAGGGAAAAAGGACACATTTCCAAAACCAGTAGAGAACAATAACCCACAGATTCAAAAGTCCAACAAATGCCAGTGTGTGAAAGGAAACTGATTCCAAGAACCGTCGTAGTGAAGCTACAGAACTATAAAGATCCAGTGTTACAAGCGCTCAGGACAAAAGATGGGTTACCTTCAAAGGAGTAGTAGTTGGACACACAGCCGACCTCTCAGCGGTGACCGTGAAAGCCAGAGACCGTCTGTCTATCTGGAATTTCTAGACCCCGCAAAAAATACCTTTAAAGAGTGGAGGGGAATCAAGACATTATTCAGACGGATACTGAGAGAATTTATGCGTAGCAGACCTGAAGGAAATTCTAAAGGCCACTCTTCAGACAGAAGGAAAATTTGACTTCACTAAAATTATAGCTCTCTTAATTTGGGGGTAAAACAAGCCATGAAATAGGAAAATTACAGCCTATAAAACCAACGGAGTAATTGTATTCAGGATATATAAACAATACAAGTCAAAAAGAAAAAAGACAGCTACACCCTCACCGAACTGGCTAGAATTGAAAGGGCTGACAGTCCCCAATGTTGGTGAGGAGGTAGAGGCCTAGAAACTCCCACATGCTGTAGGAGGGCGCACACATCCATACAACCGCTTCAAAAAAGCACCTGGTACTGTCAAAACCATATACACAGAATTCCTGTTGACCCAGCGTATCTCCTTCTAGACATGTAAGCAGTAGGAACGAGTGCCTTTGTTCACTAGAAGAAGGTATGGATAAGAATGTCCCTAGCAGTATATTCATAATAACTAAAAACGAGAAGCAACCTAAATGCGTATCAGCTGAAGGACGGATAAATAAATGATGATATGTTTATGCAGTGGAATGCCATAAAGGAGTGAAATCAAATGTACTGCTCGTCTACAAAACAAAAGGGGTAAATCCCACAGACGTAGTACTAAGAGAAGGAAGCCAGACATGAGAGCACAGTTACCTAAAGAGGCAAATACAGGCAAAACTTTGCATGATAGAAATCAGAATCGTGGTTACTCTTAGGGCATTAAACATAGGGTACAGAGGTGCCTTCTAGAGTACTTAAACAACGTTTGCTATCTTGAACTGTTATAAACAGTTCTGTGTCAACATTCCTTGAGCTGCCTACACATAAAACTTGTGAGCTTAAACACAATAGAAAGTAGGCAAAAGATTTTCTAAACAGAAGATACTGTTGGTTGCACGACATTGTGAATATACTTGATGCCACTGAGCTGTACTCTTAAAAATGCTGGGGTCGGTAAGCTTTATGTACATTTTATCACAGTGTGTATAGAGAAGGAACAATAAGAAAATATACAAAATAAAGGGTAGCCAAAGGGCCAAGAAACAGACTCAACGTAATTAGTAATACAAATTAAAGCAACAAAGAGACCTACATCTGTACGACAGTGGAAATTAAAAGCTCTGTGATACCAAATGCCAGTGAGTATGCAAAGCAAAGGGATTTGCTTACACTGCTGGTCAGGTTGTGATTTGGTACAACCACACTGGAAAATTGTCTGCCGTGACTCAGCGAAGACTGGCGGTTCCGACCCCGCCAGAACATGTGCTCCTTAGAGAAACTCACGAGCACAGACACCAGGACGCAAGAGTGTTGAAAACTAGAAGCACCCCCAATATTTATCAGTATTCCAGTGGGTAGGTGAATTTGTATTATCACAATAGAATTTTATCCAGCTATGAAAAAGAATAAACTAGAGTGACATGGGGGATCCACAGGCATAATGTTGAGCCGAGAGATCTAAAACTTACTGGGATAAACTCCATATTGGTTACTAGACCCCACTGCGCTGCCCACATTCTTCCTTCACAGAAGTTATGTTTGCAGTTGAAGAGGCCAAAAGTTCAAATGAGTATGTTTGGTTTTTTGGGTTTTTTTTTTTTTGCTGAAAACAAGGGGCTTTCTGTGTTGCACTCATTGCTGCAACCTCAGTTTGTAGGACTATGGCTAGCACTTGATACACACTGTAAAAATGGATGCAGTTTCAGGTGATAGGAGTATTCTCAGAAAATCTAAGAATAGAAGGTAGATTTTGGCTAGGATACAGAAGACCTTAACTCCTGTCGTAACACCAGGCAAAATCCACATAATGTCGAAATCACACTTATCCTGTGGATATTCTGATTACCTAGTGCTGTGTAACAAATGACCCCAAAACCTAGCAGCATTCTTATGTATCCAGTGGTTGATTTTGCTGTCGGTTTGGAACTTAACTAGAGCTCTTGGCTAGATTGTCAGCATGTGGCTTCTCTTTGTGTCCCCGGCTTCCTCACCACATGGTGACTGGATTCGCAGGAGAAATTTCAAGAAAGAAAGGGAGCAAGCAGAAGCTCTATAACCTTTTATGACCTTGTCACAGAGCATCACTTGTGTGGCATCCTGTTGTTCAAGGCAGTCCTAAAATCCCAGCCAGCTGTAAAAGGAGGGGAATAGACTTCATTTCTTGCTCTAGAAGAACACATGAGTCTAGAAATACTGCTGTGACCATCTTTAGAAAACATTATCTGTCACAGTGGGACCCAGAGTGGCAGAACGCCTTGTGGAATTGATTTCCAGGGAGGGGAGCCCACCGTAGGTGCGCGTGAGGGTACAGCAGATTCTGGGGGCGTGTGTCCAGTCTGCGTTTGGGAAGGTGGAAGAGAGGCCTTGCCAAAGACTGAGGAAATGTACTGGTGAAGGAAGAAGCCAGAAGAAGTTACTGGCAACAATGGGGGCAAGCAAAACAAATGACCAATAAGCCCGTGAAAAGATGATCGGTAGCATTGAACATTAGGAAAATCAAAACCATAATGAGACTACTACTTCACACCCATTCAATGGCTACTGTTTAAAAAACCAAAAACAGAATAGGTGTTGACAAGGATGTGGTGGAATTGGAATCCTCACATGTGGCTGGTTGGAATGTTGCAATAGTGTATTTGCTGTGGGAAACAGTTGATGCCTCCTCAAAGAGCTGATCATTGAATTAGCAGATGACCCAGCAGTTCCGCTACTGGGTATGTGCCCAAAGGAATTGAAAGCAGGAAGTCAAAGACACTTGTTCACCAGTGTTCACAGCAGTATTATTCACAAGAGCCGACAGTAGGAAAGCACTCAAGGGTCCATCAACAGATGACTGGATAAACAAAATATGGTCTGTACACATACAATGGAGTATTCTTCAGCCTTCCAGAAGGATGACGTTCCAAGTCATACTATACATGGATGAACCTTGAATACATTATGCTAAATAAAATAAGCCAGAAATAAAAGGACCAATATCGTATGATTTCACTTGCATGAAGTATTTAGAATAGGTAAATTCACAGAGCAGGAAAGTACATCAGAGACTACCAGTGGCTGTTAGGGGGAGGGAGTGGGAGTTACTGCTTAGTGGTTGAGAATTTTGGTTGAGGTGATGAAAAACTCTTGGAAATAGACCGTGGTAATGGTTGAACAACATTGTGAATATAATTAGTGCCACCGAATTGTATTCCTTAAGTGGTTAAAATAACAAGGTGATATTTTGCCACAGTTTAAAAAAATTTGACAATGTAATACACCAAAAACCATTGGATTTTATACTTTAAAATCAGTGAGTTGTATGGTATATGGATTATATCCCAACAAAGATGTTTTTAAAAAAACAAAACGGGCGCCTGGGTGGCTTAGTCGGTTAAGCATCCGACTTTTGCTTAGGTCATGATCTCGCAGTTCGTGGGTTCGAACCCTGCGTCGGGCTCTGTGCTGACTGCCAGCTCAGAGCCTGGAGCCTGTTTCAGTCTGCGACTCCCTCTCTCTCTGACCCTCCCCTGCTCACGCTCGCTCGCTCTCTCTCTCTCTCTCTCCCAGAAATAAATAAAACATAAAAAAAAAACAAAACACAGATCGGGGACCTAAAAGACTTGCAAGTACAACAGTAATTTGTTCCGTATAAAAATCTTCCCTATCTACTGAGCCCCAACTTTTGCCAAGAGAAGGGAAGTAAAGGCAGGACCAAAAAGCAGACAGAACTTGCACAGTCGTGCAATCTCTTACTGCCCAGAACTGCTGACTCCATAGGTTAACACTGCACCCCAGCTGCCTCCTGGCTCCAGGCTCAACCACAAGACAAATCACCTAAGCCCTAAGCAGACACAGAGGTGAGTTTATTCTTCAGTCTTTGACTCATTTCCCAATCACCTCAACACTTGAGAAATATGAATGATTGCATATTCACTTTAGGATACAGTTGAAAGAGAGGACTCTCATGCTCTAGGAAGAACATTAGTGTTCTTCAGTCTTCACACCATTGGTCTTCTGTATGCAAAGTCCTGTATATCAAAAACTAGATGCATGGAGATATTTTACATATACATTACATGTACAGCATATGAAGTAGCAAAAACGAAAGGATGGGTCCACAGTCTTTATTTTTGAGAACAACCAGAAACAACCTGTAAGATGGTCCAGATACCAGAACTAGCAGGCCGAGACTTTATAAAGTAACCGTTGTGCTCGAGGATTTACAAAAAGAGGGGCGCCCGGGTGGCTTAGTCTGTTAAGCGTCCGACTTTCGCTTAGGTCATGATCTCGCAGTTCGTGGGTTCGAGCCCCACGTCGGCCTCTGTGCTGACCGCCAGCTCAGAGCCTGGAGCCTGTTTCAGTCTGTGACTCCCTCTCTCTCTGACCCTCCCCTGCTCACTCTGTGTGTCTCTCTCTCCTAGAAATAAATAAAACTTTAAAAAAAATTTTTTTAAAAAAAGGATTTACAAGAAGAGAAAAGAATGTTTGAATAAGGAATCTCAGCAGAGAATTGGTAATTAGGAAAATAAGTAGAAAGTCTTGATCTGTATCTGAAGTTTATATCTAGCATCGGAAATAAAATAGGGTTAGACAGGCATAGGAGCAGAGTGAATACTACAGAACAGTGAACTTGAACAGACGTCAGTAGAAATTACCTAAAATGAAGCTCAGAGTAGGGGGTGCTTGGCTGGCTCAGTCATGTGACATTTGATCTCAGGGTAGTAAGTTCAAGCCCCACGTTGGGCATCGAGCCTACTTAAAATAATAAGTATATAAAAAATAAACAAGTTATTTTTTTAAGTCCATCTTAGAGAGTGGGAAAAAAAAAAACGACAGAACTTAATGACCCGTGCAACAGTATCAGGCTATCCATTGTATGTGTGATCAGAGTCCTTGAAAGAGAGGAGACAGAATAGAGTGGGGAAAAGTTTGAAGAAAAATGGCCAAGCTTTTCAAAATGGATTGAAAAATAGGGATCTAGAAATTAAAGAAACTTTGTGAACTCTAAGCAGAATAAATACTAGAAAACCATACCAAGAGACATCATAGATCAGCTTCTGAAAACCAAATACAAAACGAAAACTTGAAAAGCAGCTAAAAAGACTCAGGACTTAGAGGGAAACAATGTATGGTTATGAAGAGATGTTAAATATGACAACCAGGGCAAAAAGACAGAAAAGAAGATCTTTGCTAGCTTTGAACAGACCAGTGGTTCTCAAGTGGTATCAATTCTGCCCCTCCCCCGCCCCAAGGGGGAATTTCACAATCTCATTGTCTGAAGGTCTGTTTGGTCCTCATGAGTAGGGGATGCTCTCAGCATCTAGGGGATAGAATCCAGGGATGCCGCTCAACATGCTGTAACCCTCTAAAATAAAGAACTACCCAGCCCTAAATGTCAATAATGCCACTGCTAAGAAACCATTATTAGAGAAACAAAGATTTCATAGAACGCAAAAAGCACTAATCATAAAAGAAGAAAAAAAGTAGACTCCCATCAGAATTACAAAATAATGCTCATCAAAAGACTTTGTTATGAAATGAAAAGACCAGGCATAGACTGGGGAGAAATATTTATAATACACATAACAAAAAAGGGCTTCTGTCCAGATTACACAAAGAAAGCAATATACTTGAACAGGTACTTTACAAAAGAAGGTATATGAATGGCCAATAAGCATGTGAAAACTTGACCACCATTGTTAGTCATCAGAGAAATGTGAATTGGAACCACAGTATAGCACTGCTCCATAGCCACCAGAATGACTAAAATTTAAGGGCTGACAAAAACGGGAAAAATCTAGAGCAAATATATCTCTTAATGCATTGCTGGTGGGAGTGTAAAATGGTAATTTGGTAAAACGTTTGGTTTTTCTCAATAAGTTAAATATACACTAAATTTATGGTTTGGCAATTTCAGTCGTAGGTATTTACCCAAAAGAGCTGAAAATACTGGTTCACAAAAAGACTTTTAAGGGGGCGCCTGGGTTGAGCGTCCGACTTCGGCTCAGGCCATGATCTCATGGTTCATGGGTTCAAGCCCCATGTCGGACTCTGTGCTGACAGCTCAAAGCCTGGAGCTTGTTTCAGATTCTGTGTCTCCCTCTCTCTCTGACCCTCCCCTGCTCACACTGTCTCTCTCGATCTCTCTCTCTCTTTCTCAGAAATTTAAAAAAAAAATTTTTTTTAAGACTTTTAAGAATGCTTATAGCAGTTTTGTTTATGACAGCCAAAACTTGGAAGCAGTCCATATGTTTAGCAGGAGAATAGTACACAACCAGGATCCTCTCAGCGGAGTGCTACTTAGCAGTACAAAGGGAGGAGTGACCAATGCACGCAACAGTGTGGATGGATTTCACAAGGTATATGTGGATTCTAGCCAGGTCAGTTAGGCAAGAAAATGAAATCAAAGGCATCTAGATTGGAAAGGAAAAAGTAAAACTATTATCTGCAGATAACATAATCAGGCATATAGAAATTCCTAAGGAATTCACTACACCACTATTAGGACTAACAAATGGGTTCACAATTGGAAGATACAAGATTAATATAAAAGTAAAAACCTATTATATTTCTGCACATTTGCAGTGAACCATCAGAAAATTGATGTAAGAAAATTCCATTTTCAGTAACATCAGTAAGTGTAATACATAGGAATAAATTTAAGAGAAGTGCAAAACACATTCTGAATACTATGAAACATTAAAGAAATTAACAATCTAAATAATTGGAAGGACATCCAGTGTTCATGGATTGGAAGATAATATTTGATGGATAGAGTCTTTATTAAAATAGTTAAATTTCAGATAGTTTTAAATACTACAAAGAGAATAAAGCAGGATGATGTGATAGTAATCAGGGAAAGGATTTTTAGGTTACATAGTCATGAAATGCCTTTCTGAAAGAGCCTCATCAATGTCCCTTTTTCCTTTTTACATCTGTTTCAATGTAATTGAATTAGGATCAAATCCAGTCCACAACATTGGGACTGTGTGATAGGTCTCCTGACTGTCTCTATCTATAGGTGACCCCTCCATGTCTCTGCCTCTCTGTTGTTTCTCATCATTCAGTTGGTCAATGAAGCAGGTCAATTGTTCTATAGAATTTCCTGTGATCTGGTTGCTGACTGCATTCTCGTGTTATAGCTCCCAAGTTAACTTGGTCCCCTGCCCTTTGTAACTTCCTGTGAAGTGGGGGTTGGGTCTGGAGGCCTCAGGAGATTCAGGTCTGAGTTTTTTCTTTTTGGTAACATTATAAGGTTGGATGTAGTAACTCCCTGTTTAATGATATTAAGGAACTATTGCTAATATTATAGACATGATAGTGGTTAATAGTTATGCTTTATGTTTTAGAGAGTTATACTAGAGAAATCAATGGTTGAAATGATAAGATGTCTAAGATTTGCTTCATACTAATAAAAGGTAAGGGGAGTAAATGAGATACAGATAAAACTCAGGCGGAGCACTTGGATGGTTCAGTCGGTTAAGCGTCTGACTTCGCCTCAGGTCGTGGTCTTGAAGTTCATGAAGTCAAGCCCCAAATCGGGCTTTGTAGTATGGAACCTGCTAGGGATTCTCTCTGTCCCTCCCTCACTGTGCGCGCTCTCTCTCTGTCTCTCTCCAAATAAACTTAAAAAAAAAAAAAAAAAGACTCAGCTGACTGGGAGTTCATTGAAACTGTGTGATAAGTATAGGGTAGGAGCATTGTACTCTTCTGTCTACTTTTTTTTTTTTTTAAGTTATTTATTTTAAGAGGGAGAGAATCCTAAGCATGCTCCGCACTGTCAGTGTGGGCCTCGAACTCATGAACCGTGAGACCATGACCTGAGCCAAAGTCAGACACTTTACTGACTGATACACCCAGTGCTCCCTTCCACTTTTTGCACATTTCTGAGAGTTTCCATAATTTAAAGTTTTAAAAACTGTTGTAACTTATTGCAGGTAAAATGAATGACACTCTCTCTAATGAATAACCCATTTATAAGGATGCAGTAACTATCATTTCACAGCCACTTCTGTGATCCCCTTCTATTCATTTCTACAGATAGCCATTATTTTTCAAGTCATAGTTTTCCCATGTAGGTTGAACCATCCAAAATTGCCATTTTTTGGTACAACAGAAATATCCATATTTTGGCAGTTCTTTCAGCCTGATGCATGGAAGTCAGCTAGAAAGTCTGGTATTTTCTACATGCTGCCTGCATTCGTTGCCATGTTCTTCCTTCCCTGCAAAGTCTGGCTACTAGTTATCAAAGCCTATGCTTTTATGATTGGATTGGATTGGATTCCAGGTTTTAAGAAGCTATTACTCATCTTTAAACGGTTGTAGTAAGCTGTTACTGTTGTTTGACAGAGGTTTGGACAGGGGGAGAGAAGGAGAGATAAGTGCAATGTGTACATTACCCTCAAGTAAAAATGACCCTGTCGTGTTCAAATACAAGAGACCACTGTTAACTGGACCATGTTGCGGGAGGGGGAGATATGATAAAAGATGATGCCAGAGGCGGACAGGGGCCAGATCATGTAGTGTCTTATAGAATTTTTACATGGGAGTTTAATGATCTGCCTGCCCCTGGAAAATGTAACTCTAGGTGACATGTGTGACCTAGATGCTGTGTGAACATGGATTGTAGCAGAGGCAGGACGTCGGCTAAGTTGTGTGCTTCAGTCCATGAGTCAGGGTGAGGCGGTTCAGACCAGGCTGGTCGCCGTGCACCCGGGGAGATGCCTTGGAGGTGTGTGTCCCCCCACCCCCCGCCATGCCCTCCGGAGAGTACCTAGTACGTAGAACGTGCTCAATCGTTGGTCTGTTATGTTATCATCCTTGTGAAAATACTAAAAATCAGTTGTCTTCTGAACACGTAAAGATATTTCAGGCACTATTCTGAAGTGCATCACGTTTCTTAGCACACTTAAGTGTGTGTGTGTTTTGTAATGTTTATTTATTTTGAGGTGTAAGAGTAGGGGAGGGGCAGAGAGGTGGGGGAGAGAAAATCCCAAGCAGGCCCCACGCTGTCAGCACAGAGCCCAATGTGGTGCTCAAACTCAAGAAATATGAGATCATGACTGGAGCCAAAATCAGGAGTGGGACGCCCAACCGAGTGAGCCACCCAGGCTCCCCAACTCACTGCTTTGTGTCGGGTGGTTCATTATTCCTATTTCACAGAAGACAGATTTCGGCACCACTCTGGCCGCCTTTGAAGGGCACTCCTCTGAGGTTCCTGTGCAGTGGCCTGTTCCTAAAAGTCTTTCTCACTGCCAGCCAAGAAGACTTCACACTTAACTAATATTAATGGTCCTTCAAATCTAGCACTGGGCTTCCCTAAAGAACCAATTTCCAGACAGAAATAAAGTGTGTGGTTCCTGAGACAGCTTTGAGTCAGCACGCGCCCTAAGTTAGCAGCATCCTCTGAGCGTCAGATTTGCAGACTTGGACAAAATTCAGCTATGGTCATCATTTCAACAATGGAACTAATTTAAGCTTATTTCTGCAGTATAGGAAAGTCATTACGAAATAAAAGTGCCCAAATTGGGAGAAAAGACACTAAATCACTTCTCATCACTTGCTGATGAGTTCAGCCAAATACTATAGGAATCAGAATTTAGGTGCTGTTCATAATCACCTAGAAATGTTTTTAAACTTTCTCATTTGGGGGGACCCTGGCGGGGCTGATTTTCCTGCCCCTGGCATTGTGTCAAACAGAGAGGCAAGCAGCAGGACAGATAAGCCTTGAAAGTTCCCGCCTACCATCAATCATGTTTTCAGAGAACTGTGAACACGGAAGAGCTTGAGAACTTCTGACTTGTAGGAAGTCCCTGTCCAGGGTCCAGCTTCTTTTGTGGCTGTCAGAGCATCCGTCCCAGAACTAATCAGACTGCTCTTGATTTTTCCGTTTGTCCTGGCTGTGAGCGCCTTCTTCCCGCGGATGTGGCCTGCCATTTGATGATGGCCTCCCATCCTATCTCCTTCCTGCCCCCTTTGTTTTTCAGCAGCCCTCTTCCAGTGGGAGCGTGTTCGGGTCTGGAAACACTGGAAGAGGGGGAGGTTTCTTCAGTGGCCTTGGAGGGAAACCCAGCCTGGACGCAGCCAACAAAAATCCATTCAGCTCGGCCAGCGGGGGCTTCGGATCCTCTGCCACCCCAAGTAAGTTGAGACCGCTGTCCCGGGCCCTTGGCCCCATAATGCCATTGTCATCCACGTGGTGCTCTCAGAGCTTCGGTGACCAGCGTAGAAAGGAAGGAGGCCTGGAAGGCCCCTAGATGGATCAAAGCAATGTGATCTGTTTTTATTTTCATTTTCTGTCTTGGGGTTTTTTCACGAGATGTCCTATATAATCGTGAAGAGGCATCAGAGCTGCAGGGTGAGGATCTGTGCACTGAGCTCCTCCCGCCTTCTCTCCCAAGGCCCAGATTGCTCTGTTTCCTAGGGTTGAAGTGACTTGAAGTGAATGCAGGCAGACAGGCACAAATGCAGCCAAGCGAGCTGCGTGTGCTCGGGGAAGGAGCATCTGGGCTTTCGTTACGTAGTGCTCTTCTTTGAATTTGCTTTAAAATACAGCTGCCCTAGAGAAATGGTATCCAAAACTCGAAGCATTCATTATTTTGCATCTCTTACATTTTTGTCTTATTTTCAAATGAAGCTGTGTCTTTCTGCTGGCACTTTTTTCTCCAGCTAATTTTTCAAATTCTTTGTTGATCTGTCTATTCATGGTTGGAAATGAAAGAAAGTTGGGGTTTTTTTAATCTTAAAAAAAAAAATCCCGCTGCCAGTGGAGGCTGAAGAAGGGAACTTGGGACCGTCATCTTCGTCTCCGCTTCCCTCATTTAGCACGCCACACACGAGCCATCTCTCGTCCGCTGTGCTCTCCAAGATCTCCATGAATCGGGAGCTGATGGTTCTACACGCAGGGCAGAAATTTCCTTCGCGTTCAGGCTCATGCAGCTAAAAGTAAACTTCTCTCACCTGAGGCTCCTGATTCACTGATCAGCTGTTTTGACGTCACGGTGCATCTGGTGATGATACATAAGGAAAGATGACAGTCAAGAGACACAGACCTCTTAACTTAGTCAGAAACCTTCGTCCTGTAGCTCTCCATCTGCCGGGATGAGTTTCAAATCCTAGGTGAAGGGTTCCTAGAAGTCGAGTCTAGCAGTTTCCAAAAGCTGTTTCTGCAGGTGAACATCCAAGCAGAATCCCGATGTGTGAAACGGACAGAAAACAGGTCAGGAGCCAGAGCTACGCCTGGGTGGTTTCCTCGTCTTTTCCCTAGCCTTCGGCTGCAGGACTCCACAGCATACACTTTGAAAACAGGATTCTTTCTTGTAAAGCACCCTCTCCACTTTCCAATGAGGAACAAGCCCCAGATGGTTAGGTGATGTTTTTAAGTCACAAGCCAGAAAGCCGCAGATCTCAAGCTCTGCTAGATCACAGGGAGCATACAAGACAGCGTCTGGCCCGGAAGAGGCCCTCGATTAATGTGCTACTTACAAATGTGGGTTTTGCCCCCGGGTAGGTTACCGTCTGCTACATTGTGTTACTAACCTATTTTGTTGAGACTTAGGTGTGTCATAGCCTCATAAAAACCCCTCTCCTCCTGGCTGGCTCATTTCCTCTGTCACAGCTCTTACCTGTCAAAGAACTGGCCCCTGAGAGCCAGCTCCGCGCATCTCTCCCCACTTCTGCCTGCAGCGACCTCATGTTGGGTGAAGGCAGCCTTCGTGCGAGCGTTTACACCATGGAAAGTGACCGCTGCCGTGAGTTGGTGCTGCCTCCTCTACCCCTGAGTCCGCTGTTCACTGGCACACCATCGTGCCCGATTCTTTAGTTCTGGTTTAAAATTAAACCAGATACTCTAGACGATTATACCAGATTCTTAACATCTGCCACCTGCTAGTCTTAATTGTCCTAAACACTGGCTTTTATAAATCGGCAGTTCACTTTGATGCAGAAGAGCAGTTTCAGTGAATTTGAAAAGGGTACAGGAAAGGCTGACCAATATTCTGTTCTTAAAACCGAGCGTGTGATTCAATAGTGAGAGGGACAGCAGCCTCTGTAGCCCTGAAGGAGAAGGGGAAGAAGAGCGGAGAAGGAGCCACTAAAAGTCCTCTGGGGACAGGCATTGTCCTTGAGACAGAACTAAGGATGCTCTCTGCACATCGCCAGGGACAGCCTCATTCTCTCTGGGTGACTGCGCAACATTTGACACTTCTGAGCGCAACATCTCCCGCGTACTGTATGGCTGGACTCTCCTGGTTCCCTTCCTGCCTCTTGTAGTCCCTTTCCTGCTGCTTCTCTGTCCTTCCGGCCGCGATTCTCTTGTCATCTGGGCTATCACAGTAGTCTCTGGACTCCCTTCCCTGCCTCCAGTCCCCTCCCCTGGCACCTAGACATCCCCACCAAGCTGAGTGTTGGCCGCCCTGCACAGACCCCTGGCGGCTTCCCACTGTCTTGGAGCCAGCTCCTCGGCCTGGAAGTCTAGGCCCTCGATGAGCTGCCCCATGCACTCTTCTGTGCCCCCAGCACGTTCACTCTGCCTCGGCCAGTTTCTCTGCTGGCTGCATTCCACACACCGCACCCCTCCCCTCCCCCTCCCCGTGTCAGCACCAGGGCCCACTTGCTCCCTCCACTCCCCTCCACCTGCCGGAGGGTGACCGTAAGTCTCTGCATCTGTGGGGTTTGGCCTGAGGGTCATGGGGGTCCACGGTGATCTCTCCCTCTCTCGAATCCCACCGCCCCTGTGTTCCATTCCTTCATGGGACACCAAGCAGAAGGGAATGGACTTGTAGGGACCACCTCCCGTGTGCCAGCTGCTCAGTGTGGGTGGACTGACCACTTCTTACAACACTACTTTAGATGTGTCTGTCCCCGTTTCACCAGTCAGGGAGGAGGTTCACAGAAGGGTGTGGACTTCGCAGAGGTGGCAGCCATTAAGTGGAGCAGCTGGGCTTTAATCCGAGTGTGTTTCCAGAACCCTGATCCACCAGGCTGCCTCTGGGGATCTACCCAGCCTTGTGGCCGGACACAGTTCCTCCTGGGTGTGCCTTGTCTGACAGCCGTCGGGCTCTTTCTCTGTGGCATCGAATTTGCTCCCCTGCAGACAGGTATCTGAACACAGATTGAACAGCCAGCAGTCTCCCTCGTTACATTGAGGCCCCAGGCAGCGTGGTCCTGAAGCTACGCTCTTTAGTCCTGAGAAGGAATCAGATGTCTGCCGTGACTGAGAAGGGCAAGCTGGGAACGCTGTTGCTTAGAGTTGGCCTGTTCTTTATCCAGAAGCCCCCGCCTTGCAGAGGTCTCTGCTGTCTTCCCCGGAGACTCTACCACAGATACACTGTTAACCGTTAACCCCTGGGGTCGCTTAAAATTCACCACCGCGAATTGTTACCTGTAAGGACCTACTGCCTCCTCGAGTCTTCTCCGAAGAACACGGGTTAGAACCTTTCCCAGCACATTCTTTCTGTTCGGAGGCCTGAAAAGTATATTGCATGCGGATAAAGAAGCCAGTTGATGAGAATCTTTTGGGCCCACAAGTCTCCCTTTACAATTGTTCTTTAAGAAAATGTCCTGGAAAGTGGGGCATCTGGATGGCTCAGTCAGGTAAGCATCCGTCTTTGGCTCAGGTCATGATCTCACGGTTCGTGGGTTCGAGCCCCATGTCGGACTTTGCACTGACAGCTCAGAGCCTGGAGCCTGCTTCGGGTTCTGTCTCTCCCTCTCTCTGCCCCTTCTCTGCTTGTGCTCTGTCTCTCTTTCAAAAATAAACATTAAAAAAAAAAAAAGAAAATGTCTTGGTAAACATCCTGGACAAGAGCTACTTGAGAACGTCCTCCTCAGTGCATGTTAAATTCTAATTCGTGACTTTAGACCTGCAGAATGCCGCGGGACCTGGTCTCTGTGACATTATTTATATCAAATTTATATCTGGCGTAACTTAAGCTGGGTTGGACCCTGATGTTGGATTAGGCAACTGTTTTCACCAAATGAAAGACCCAAGAGGATCCGTGTCGCACCAGCAGGAGGAAGCCCAGAGCAGATGCTGGTTGTCCCTGTGCTTGCCACCCCCCAGGAGTCCCCAGACAGCTCTGCGAAGACCGGCTTCCCTGCGGGCTGCTCTTTCCACAAGTGAAGAGGCATCTCCTTTATGGTAACATGCTGTCCCAATAGCCAGGACCCCCTTTCACCATATGTCAAGAGCCAGAGGCTGTGTTGTTTCAGAGGCACTAGGAGAGGACGGAGAAGCCGTTGACCACAGAAAGAGAGAAACAGACTTGCCTGATGCCACTTGGCTTCAAGCAGCCTAGATCCTGGGACATTTCGCCACATGGAGCTCCCTTTGAGGCTGCAGATGGAAACTTACGCTTACAACTCAAGCGCTTTAACTCTCACGGTCTTTACAAAATGAAAGGATTTTTCTGCCACTGATCTGCTCTGTGTCTTACTGTATTGAACCTGAGTGGGCTATAGCAGGAGGAAGAATTAAACAGAGGGAAAGTTCTGTTTTCTGAGGACCTGCCATTGGCCCAACTAGGCGCTCTGCACCCATCAGATCTTCTAATCTTCACTACAGCCGTGTGGACCCCACCACTCCTAGGTGCTCTGAGCCAGCGCTGCCTGCAGTATCCCTGCGTTTTCTGCCGTGACGCCCATGAGCATCTTCCAGGCAGAGGAATCTCCGGAGCCGAAGGGATGAAGACGCCCAGAAACTTCTCAGTGTCCTCAGACTTCAGGAATTTAAGTCTCCCAGCACTGTCCCAGTAACATCATTTCAGCTCTGTATTTCCAGTTTCTCCAAAGGAAGAACTAGCCCCAGCTCTTGCACTTGAGTTGATTTGCTGTTTGGAATTTTTGCCTCATGAGTACTACCGAAGCCAGAAAGTTGCAGTCCTCTGTGTCCCTGAGGTACCAAGGAGAAGGAGTGGCTGAGAAGCCTGTCGTTCATCTCCAGCGTCGAATGTGCTGCCACCGAAAGTAAAATGTGGCCTCTAAGCTAACTTGGACCTGGACCATTGAAGGGGCATTTAGTAGGCTCCCCCTGCGAATCCCTCTAGAAAAGGGGGACAGAAGGGACTGCTAGTACGAGAGTGATGAAAAGGAGCTTGTTAACCACTCCTACCATCCATGCCTGGCACACTCCTAGCCAAGGTCTCCAACTGTCAGCGGGAGTTTTCCAGAGCAGGGGGCCGTGTGGTGGCCTGGGGCTCTGTGTATCACTGCCTGGAAATTTGAGGTGGCCTTGTTCCTGAGATAAGGCTACTCACTTCCTGGATTGTAGATTGCAGTGTTGCAGCTACAAAGAGCAACAGTCTCGGGGAGGGGGGGGGGGGGACCTGGGACTGAGAGTTTAGTGGCGGGGCACATCTTCAAACAAGTTGACCTCGAGAGTGAGTTATTCCCCTCCCCTCCTCACTGTCACCCTCTCTCTGAGCACTTGAACCGCTCGGGGGAAGCCTGGTCCTGTGCAGACGTTTGTACTTCTCACTGGGCGACGTGTAATGAGCTCTCGTTTACCCACCTGGAGCGCAGGTGCAGCGCCCTACGCCTGTGTCTTTGGGCCTCAGCCCGATTTTGGGACAGCCTCTCGCTGCCTTCTTGTGGGTGCAACCTTCTTTTAATAAAACACCCATCCACACACGGTGGGAAGGTATGAATTGCCCCTCCCCTCTCCCAAGAAAAGGTTAAGGGAAAATTCCTGATAGAAAACAGTGTGCAGTTTGCATTACCCAGGTGCTTCTGTGTATAAGACTTTGGCTACTTCCCTATGAATGGTCAGATTTGCGTTTCGTGTAACAGCTACAAGCACTCCTCACCTGTGTTCATTTTTAGGAGTTTGTTTCCTTTATTCCTTTCATTCCTGGCATGGGCTTCGTGTGTAGAGAGAGTGACCCACTAGATAAGCATCGGAAAGGTCAAGGGCTTTGGTGAACCACTTAGGAAAAGGCGGTCAGACTGGAAGTCTTGGCGCCTCTTACGTTCCTCAGAACCTCTCCAGCTCCCATCAGATCGGAGTTAGGAGTACTGTGGTTTTGCTTGCTTCTCTTGCCATTCCCTGAGCACTCGGGTAACAGCCAGCGTGCCCACCTGACCATAAAAGCAGACAGCTGGATGCCATTGCGCTTGGTTTGGATGTACTGTGACTCTGTTTTCTCTCGCTTGACAAAATGTGAAGTTTTCACATGAGGAGGTGAATGAAAGCGAGCCCTATTCTTTAGAAGACGGTCTCAGGGGGTGGCTCAGTCGGTTAAGTTCCTGACTTCGGCTCAGGTCATGATCTCACAGTTCGTGGGTTCGAACCGCGCATTGGGCTCTGTGCTAACAGCTCAGAGCCTGGAGCCTCCTTCGGATTCTGTCTCCCCCTCTCTCTGCCCCTGCCCCTCCCATGATCATGCTCTGTCTTTCTCTGTCTCTCAATGATAAATAAACATTAAAAATTTTTCTTTCTTTTTTTTTTTTTAAATTTTAAAAGTTTTTTATTTATTTCTGACAGAGAGAGACAGCGTGAGCAGGGGAGGGTCAGAGAGAGAGGGAGACACAGAATCTGAAGCAGGCTCCAGGCTCGGAGCTGTCAGCACAGAGCCCATGCGGGGCTCATAGCCACGAACCATGAGATCATGACCTGAGCCGAAGCCAGACACTTAACCGACTGAGCCACCCAGGCTCCCCTAAACATTAAAAATTTTTCTAAAAAGAAGAAGAAGACGGTCTTGTGGGAAGCCAGTGGATAGACCTGATTCTCTGGGGGAGCACAGGTGCCCTTCCGCAGAAGCGCCTCTTCGCCGGGGCCTGCTATAGACCCCTCCCCCCCACTTATGGCGCACCCATAGAATCCGAAGCCTGGGTTCCCACAGATTAAGAACCGGTCACCAACATGCGTGTGAATCAGAGAGGGTGTTTGTCATGGCTCAGCTCCCTTGAATCCCAGACTCCTCGCTCACTTCCCCTCAAACACCTCGCTGCAGTTTCTTTTCTGCGCTAAGTAGATAAGGACGCTTCTCTCCCTCTGATTGCCCTCAACATGTCTTTCCTTTCTTCAGATACATCTAATCTGTTTGGAAACAGTGGGGCCAAGACATTTGGTGGATTTGCCAGCTCGTCATTTGGAGAACAGAAACCTGCCGGCACTTTCAGCTCTGGAGGAGGAAGTGTGGCATCCCAAGGCTTCGGGTTCTCAACTCCAAATAAAACAGGTACTCTGATAGTTGTTAGCCGGCGTTCTTTTTAAACGTATGTTTACATCCACAGAGATACCTGGAAGGAGAGCTCTCTAGGGTGCTTCTCAGGGGAGCAGGACTGGAGTGTGGTTAAAGGGGCTTTTTCTCCCCAATTCATTTTTATATTTACAGAGTATCTGCTGTGCTCCTAACACTGTTCTAGGTCTCCCAAGACCTGTTAAAAGCACAGAATGCATGTAGTGGAATCCTTAAGAGAACTCTTTGTATTAAGGCAGAAAGCATTGTAAATATCTAGCAACTGCAGTACAAGCAAAGTAAGGGAATATGTAAGACAGCAATAACACAAACGTAAACCAAAAAGCACCCGAGTCACAGACTTACTGGGGTCCCATTAGCGGTCCTGGGAAGACAGATGGTCCAACCAGTTTTGGGGGTTTTTTTAAAATATTTTTTATGTTTATTTAGTTTTGAGAGACCGAGAGAGACAGAGTGTGAGCGGGGGAGGGGCAGAGAGGGAGACACAGAATCCGAAACAGGGTCCAGGCTCTGAGCTGTCAGCACAGAGCCCGATGTGGGGTTTGAATCAGTGAACTGTGAGATCATGAGCTGAGCTGAAGTAGGACGTTTAACCTACTGAGCCACCCAGGTGCCCTGATCTGGCTGGTTTTTATGTTTATTTCATTTGTCCTCTTTCCCAAATCACTTTTTTTTTTTTTTTTTTTGCTGGTCAATGTTGACTTTCTCTGGCCCCGATCACTTCTCTTTGTATGTGCTCTTCCATAGGCACCACTTCCACCTGTTTTTTACTTGAAGCCTGGTTTTTCCAGTTTTTTTTTTTTTTTTTTTTTGCTTTTGAGTATTTGCGTTTTTTGGTTGTTTTGTATTTGTGTGTGTGTTTATTTGTGTGTGTTTGCAGGTTTTTGTTTCCTGTTTGTTTTCCTTTACAGTGCTACATCAAGGAACAAATCCAAGCACACCTGGTGGAGGGTCCAAAATATCACTATGAGTAAGGAAATTAAAAAACCAATGTAACAACAGCAGAGGGCAAGTAAACTCTACAAAAAACACCTCCTGAACATCCAGGCCTTGGACAATGTATGATGTCCCCTTTAATATAGCATTGCTTGCAGATGCAGAGCACATAACAAGCTTTGAAAACTCATAAGGGATGGCAAAGTAGCCAAAATGACAAAATGGAACAACTCTCCTCAAATGAAATTCCAGGAAGAAGTAAGAGCTAAAGAAATGATCAAAACAGATATAAGCAACCTAAATGAACAAGAATTTAGAATAGTCATAAAGTTAATCACTGGGCTTGAAAAAAGCATAGAAGACAACACAGACTCTTGCTACAAAGATCAAGGATATTAAAAATGGACTAAATTAAAAAGTGCTATAAAGGAGGTGCAAAATAAAACGGAGGCAAGAAGCAAACTACACATTCATTGCAATTCCAATCAAAATTGCACCAGCATTCTTCTCAAAACTAGAACTATAAAGTTCTAATGGAACCACAAAAGACCACAAATAACCAAAGTAATATTGAAGAAAAAAACCAAAACGGGAGGCATCACCATTCCAGACTTTAGCCTTTACTACAAAGCAATAATCATCAAGACAGTATGGTAGTGGCACAAAAACAGACACATAGACCAATGGAACAGAACTGAGAACTCAGAATTGGACCCAAAAGTATACAGCCAACTGATCTTTGACAAAGCAGGAAAGAATATCCAATGGAAAAAAGAGCCTCTTTAACAAACGGTGCTGGGAGAACTGGACAGCAACATGCAAAGAAGGAAACTAGACCACTTTCTCACACCATGCACAAAAATAAACTCCAAATGGATAAAGGACCGGAATGGGAGACTGGAAACCATTAAAACCCTAAAGGAGAAAGCAGGAAACAACCTCCTTGCCCTCAGTTGCAGCAATTTCTCATTCGACACTAAAAGGCAACAGATTGAATGGGAGAAGATGGTTACAAACGACATATCGGATAAAAGGCTAGTATCCAAAATCTATAAGGAACTCCCCAAACTCCACACCCAAAAATCAAATAATCCAGGGAAGAAATGGGAAGACATGAACAGACACTTCTCCAAAGACATGTAGATGGCCAACAGACTCATGAAATGATGTTCAACATCATGAGATACCACCTCAAGCCAGAGTGGCTAAAACAAATCAGGAGACTACAGATGCTGGTGAGGATGTGAAGAAATGGGCACCCCCCTACACAGTTGGTGGGAATGTAAACTGGTGCAGCCCCTCTAGAAAACAGTGTGGAGGTTCCTCAAAAAGTTAACAATAGGACTCCCCTATGACACAAGCAATAGCACTGNCTTTTTTTTTTTTTTTTTTTGCTTTTGAGCATAACGTACATAAATCTCTCTACATAACACGTACAACATCCACTTCCTGCAAGTAGACAGAGCAGTTACTCCTTACAGGTGGAAGGCCCTCCTGGAATCCAGAATAAAATTATCACCAGCGCTACTGCGTGTCCCAATATTGCTTCTAAAGTCTACACTGGGGATTGTGTGACCGTCTATAATTGTACATTACATTTATCATTTAAAAGTATAAAGGACAATATATGTTCAGACAAAAAAACAAAAAGAAAACATAAACTGCCTCTCTGTCCTGAATCTCTCAGCTCTACAGAGGGTCTGCATTCCTGCCTCTGTTACATGGAAAATCATGTGGAAAGATCCCCTACCTCCACGAAACATCAGAGGCAGAGTGGGGGGAGATGTTTGCAGAGAAAGGGGCTCTTTAAAGCAGACTCCCCAAGACGGGGGGGTGGTCAAGATGCTTCTCCCTCTTGTGTATGGGAGCCTTTGAAATTATGTGAGTCCTGAGGAAGGACCGCAGCGGGGGACCAGATGCATGGGTGACTCTGACTTAGGGCCACCCCACCAGTCCCTGGAGTCCCACCTTTTAGAACCTATATTGATGTGGTTTCCATACCCTGTGCTCCTTTACTCCGATCTGTGGCTTGGATGAGTTAGTCTTTGGTTTGCCAGCTTTTGATATTCTTCATAGACTATAAAATGCACCAGACACAAATATCGTGGCTTTACTTTGCCCCCACCCTTCCTCACGGGACCCCTCTGGGGCCTAGTTAACAAGCAGACGTTCAACTACGAAACTGTAGTTCATTGGGGCACCTAGGTGGCTCGGTTGGTGAAGTGGCCAACTTGATCTCAGCTCAGATCTTGATGTCAGGATCGTGAGTTCAAGCCCCGCATTGGGCTCCACACTGGGTGTGGAGCCTACTTAAAAAACAAAAAAGAAAAAAATTTTAATTCATTAGTCATTGATGCTTGATTTATTTTTTTTAAGGAACCAGATAACATTTTATTTGATTCACATGTTTTTCTTATATGTTGTTCCTTATCCTGGGATCAGGATTGACTGAGAATCTTAGGCTTTTATTTTTTTAAGTCCTAGAGAAAGTATGTTCTCCTGCCTTTCAGAATATTTTTCCTGTTTGTTTGCCCCGTAAGACCCCTCAGACTGAGGATTCCCAGCAGACAAAGCTACCCTTTATATACAGCAGGTGAATCAACTGGTAGCCACAAAGGTGACAGCGAGGGTGGAGGAAGATCGCGTCCCCTGTGCTGCCCACACTTGGGCTCCCACTGCAGGACTTAGGGCAGTTTTCAGGGGGCTGTAGGAGGTGCCCCCGCCCCGGGTCCTGAGCACAAGGAAGGCTGCTTACAGTAAAGGAGTCCTCCTTCCTGCCCAGGTGAGAGCAGAGGCCTGAGAAGTCATGATTGGCGTTTTGCTTTAAGACAGATTCTAGATGGACCATTTCAGTGAGTCTTTGAAAATTCCAGAAGTGTCCATCCTCCCTTATAGTACAGTTGGCTTAGGAAATAATAGTGGTGGAGAGGACTTGTGGGTAGGGGCGGAGGAGGGGCAGGATGCTGTGCGCAGCCCACTGCCTCCACCCCCCACTGCCCTGTTGCAGGGGGGGGGGTCGCAGTGGAGGGAGGCAAGGTGACACAGGCAGTTCGAGGGTGGGCACCCTCTTGAGTCACTCAGCCCTTGCTCTCAGTCCCAGCGCCTCCACTACCAGGTGGCTGGACTTGGGCGAATAGCCGTTTGTGCTTTTGCCTCCGTATTCTCTGAGCCTGTTATCTCACCTGCGAGGTGTGGGCCCCAGGTTTATCGGGAGGATTGAGGCAAAGTGTGGGGCAGCACCTGGGACCGCAGCTGGCACGCGGAGGGCCCTCGGTCAGTCAGGTATTTTATCATCATTGATTATTAGCAAATTTGTGTTCATTTACTGTGACGCAGCTTTGTCGTTTCACCGCACTGTGTGTGTGTGTGTGTGATGTGACTGTGGATGTGATACATGTGTGTGAATGTGGGGTGTGTGTGGATGTGGTTTGTGTGGTAGGGGTGTGTGTGTGTGTGGTGAGGGTGTGTGTCTTGTCTGTGGTGGGTGTGGATATGGTATATGTGGTTGTGTGTGTGTGTGTGTGTGTGTGTGTGTGTGTGATGGGGGTGGGTGTGGTGTGAATGTGTGGGTGTGTGTGGATGTGTGGTGTGGGTGTGGTATGTGTGTATATGAAACGTGGGGGGTATACGTGTGTGTGATGTGGGGGGAGGGGTGGTGCACGTGCGTGCACACGCGTGTGTGTGTGTTTAATCTCCCCCTCTCCCCAGCCCGGGTTTACTTTCTGTATCATTGTGACTTCTCATTTTTCACTCGCCTTCCACCAAGAAGTCCGAATCATACTGCGTACAGGGCCCCAGATCCGGCCGTGTGTCTAGGAAGAAAGTGTAACGAGATCTGTGACCAGGTCTTCAATAATTCAACCGCAAGGGTTTTTTAGCACTTTTTTTTTTTTCCAGTCTCTCGTATTTGTAACCCGACAGTCTCCATTATCATGGCGTGGAATTTCACTCAAGGGTTTAAAATCTAGAATGTTAACCCCAACGGGAGCCTGAGCAAAACGTGTCCAACACCGGCAGCGGCAAACACACACGGGAGGGAGCCACCAACTGACGCAGAATGAAAGAGTTCAGCTCATAGCTTCCTACCCAGAGTCTGATCGTTCCCGATCACGTAGCAGAAGCTTGTGGTGTGCTTGTGCCTCTGTAAGGCCCGCGCCGCCCCTCTGACAACAGGACTCGCGTCCCGGAAGGGGCGGCCGTGGCATCCCTGGCGCCCCTGTGCCTGCACGGCTGCTCCCCTGCCCGTTAGCGTGTCACTCCCTGGGCCAGGGCTCGTGTTAAGAGACTCCTCTCTAGAGCACGTTGCTCGTACCAGGTCTTTCCATTCTGTTCAACAGACACTCACTGAGGGGGCGGGGGGGGGGGGTTCTGCTCATAGCCTCAAATGAGGTAAGCGGCATCTTTTGGGGGGTGAGGACCCCCCCCTAGGGGCAGAAGGAACTGTCAGGGAAGGGTGTCCATCGTCCTGCCTGGTGGGCATCTCCCCTGGGCCGAGGAGCCCGCCTCCCCTGCAGACCAGCCTCCATGCGACCGTGGCCTGCGTGCATGTCGCCCCCCTCCCCTCAGGGCCATGTCCACATGAGTGGCAGGGGAGTCAGGCTCTGGTGGCTCTCCTCAGGCCCAGTCGATGGCCTTACCTCGTTTCTCCCGAGCCCTCCCCCGCAGAGGAAACTCTGTATGCTTTTTAACGCTCTTTTATGCACTTTTTTTATCCAGGGGTAGCTCCTGCCTACAGAGAGAGAGCGGTTTTATTTAAAGAAAATTTTTGTGGGGAGAGACGTGAGAGCCGTAAGTCTTGAAATAAATACGAAGCCCCTTGGCTGAGCCCTAGTGCCATGCGCCCCTCTGTCTCTCCTGTACCCCAGTTCGTCCATTCTTCCCCAGAACAGGCTCGGAGCCTGTAGCTTCGTAACGTGGGTCTTCATGAAGCTAGGAGCCTTGTCTGTGTCGTGACAGTAATCACATCTGTCACCTCTGGCATCTCTGACAGCTGGGCAGGGAGTGGAGTTCTCAGGAATGCCTTTTCAGCGAGAGGTCTCAGAACAGCACAGCGGGGCTGGCGGGGGTCGGTTCCTGGTGACCATCTGATTCCACGGGACTCGGCGCCGGCCGGTCCAGCGTTCCCGTGGGCGGGACTGAGGGTCCCCCAGGCAGACACGGAGTCTGCTGGGGTCTCAGAACTCCTGGAGCTCCCCTGGCAGCCCTGCCCCCTCTGCGAGAGATGGGGGGTGGGGTGCGGTATTTAGAAGGGCTGTCTCCCCCACTTAGGGTTTTTGGTATTTGAACTTCTAACGTATTTCCCCCTTTTTCCTTCCTCTTTTGATTTGATTTCTCACTGCTCATTATCTTCTCTTCCTGTCTCCTCTCTTTTTTTCCCTGTTTCTGTTTGTTTGCCTCTGTTTTGCTCAGGTGGCTTCGGTGCTGCTCCAGTGTTTGGCAGCCCTCCTACTTTTGGGGGATCCCCTGGGTTTGGAGGGGTGCCAGCATTCGGTTCAGCCCCAGCCTTTACAAGCCCTCTGGGCTCGACGGGAGGCAAAGTGTTCGGAGAGGGTACTGCGGCCGCCAGCGCAGGAGGATTCGGGTAAGCCCCCCGGGGGACCGGGACCGCCGAAGGCACTGGGGCCCGGACCCCGGCTTTGGAGGGACCATTCTTGCGTTTTCCCCGCTCCTACCTGAGCTGAAGCCCCCCTCCCTCGAGATCGACAGACGAGCCAGTCCAGGGCTCGTGTTCCTCTCTGGGGAGGCTCATCTCTTCCCGGCCAGAGTCTGCCGAGCACACACATGGATGGGAGTGGTGTTGCCGTCCCCTGGAAACGTGGGGTGCTGGTTGGCGGACGGACCCCTGTTATCCTGGCGGGACTAAAGGATGATTAGAGAAAGAAAAACAGTCCCGTCCTGGCCATGTCCTAGCCAGGATTGCCCCTGTGAGGCCACCTCTGTCAGGGAAACCAAAATGATGGTTTCTGCCACATTCTTTCCTCTTGGGATTGTCGTCTACCTGTTGTCCTTAGGCAAACCGCTCCTGGGTCCCTGACTGCACTCCAGACCCCCAGAGCGGGCACTCGGGTCACAGTCCCACGGGCCATCTACGCTGCATACAGGGCACCGCCTGGGCCCTCTGCATGTTTCAGAGTCAGTGACTGCTCGGCTTGCAAAGCTGCTCTGACTGCCTTGTGCACGTCCTCACTTGAAAACGCCACGTTAGGGATTGGCTTTGAAGGGCCCCAGAAATTCTATCCTGTTGCCAAAACCCCAAGAAGAGAATAAATAGCTTTCACCGCGCCACGGAATCCCAATAAAACGTGTGTGGGGATGACGACAAAGTGACTCCTTCAGGAGACGTTTTAGTGTCTGAGATCACGGGCTGGTAGCCCCGGCCCTGGCCGCAGGACTCGAGCTGCATAAGGCTGAAGGCTTGGGGAAAGCATGGGGGCTTTGTTTGGGGGAGTTGTCAGGGCCTTGTGCTGAATCTTGGGGAGGTGGTAGCATCTTTATCTGGGAAGTAAACCGAAGTATGTTCTTACTTAGACCCTTTCTCCTTCATGAAAGATGCTAGTGCACAAATGCCGCCTTCAAGAAGGTGAGCGAGTTGATATATTGCTTCTTGGATTTCATGTAGAGACTGCGAGTTCTTTTAAGTTTCCCCCAGGAAACCCCAAGAATTAAAGTTAAAGGCTTTTAAAGGAGAGTCGGGGCCAACTTAAACCAGTACTCTTGGCGGGTCCTGACGGTCACTGACGCATGCAGTGACCGCTCCGCACAGACCGCTGCGGAGTCGGAGGCCTTGGGGCTGATAGGAATCTTGAGGTCTTATTTGCTTATTTGAAACCTGCTATTTTCTTTACCAGTAGAAAAGTATCGTCTTATGCCTTGAGAGGGGGGCTCACCCACATAAGCCCTGACTGGCTGGTTCATTCCATTTTGTCAAAGAGGGCTGACAAGTAACGGCGGTGGCCCGAGAAGTCCCGGGTCCCTGGGCTGCCCCTGGCGGACGTCTGAGGAGCTCCCACCGTTCGTGGGAGGCCTGGAGCAGGGGCAGGAACAGCACGAGCAGGCAGGGCCCCGCGAGGGTCTGCTCCCAGGAGACCCTCACCTCATTCCGGAAAGTCCCCGGAATCGAGATCCACAGAGGAGCTAAAGACGAGTGACTGGGGGCCAGGCTCGTGGATGAATGAGAAATGTCTAAGCTCTGGGGTGAAGTTCAAGAGTGATCAGAGAGAGAAAGAGCAGACACCGTAGGGCTGCTTAATTTCCAGATGACCTGCAACTTCCAGACAGGGAATAAAAGCTGGCCCACTGGACCGGTTGGATTTGGGATCGTGCCCCCACCCTCTTCCTTCCCAAAGCTGAGGTGTGCTCTGGGCCCTGGCCTGTTCTTTCTGAGAGGCCATTGGTTTAAACCAGGCACGTCCCCCTTGATTCGTGTGTGCAAAGTGTGCCACCCACAAGCTCTGGGGGGCCAGGCATGGGGCAGCTGTGCCAGTGCGGCCGCACTAACCATGGCCGGTCTCCCCCTGGGACACAGGTTCGGGAGCAGCAGCAACACCACGTCCTTCGGCACGCTGGCGAGTCAGAACGCACCGACTTTCGGATCCCTTTCCCAACAGACCTCTGGATTCGGGACCCAGAGCAGGGGGTTCTCCAGCTTTGGATCTGGTGGAGGAGGTAGGCGGCCAGACGTTGTTCCCTCACCGTAGCCCCCCTGCCCTTTCCTTCAGGAAACGCCTGCCCCTCATCCCCCTAACCACACAAGTGGCTTTTACCTGGCTGGTCAGTTTCGTGGTCTGCAGCCAAAAGTGGTTGAAAGACAACATGTGCTTTCTAGGCTTTACTTAGATGTGTGACATTGTGCCCGTTCTTACCAAAGAAAGAGAAGATGGGCTTGGTTTTTCTCTCAAGATTTGAGAACCCAAAATATAAACCGTCATACTAGACCTTAGTTTAAAACTGCAAGCCAGCAAACTTAAAAAATAAGACATAGATGGGTGCCTGGGCGGCTCAGTCAGTTAAGCGTCCGACTTCAGCTCAAGTCATGATCTCACGGTTCGTGGGTTCGAGCCCCGCATCAGGCTCTATGTTGACAGCTAGCTCAGAGACTGGAGCCTGTTTCAGATTCTGCATCTCCCTCTCTCTCTGACCCTCCCCTGCTCACGCTGTCTCTCTCTCTCTCAGAAATAAATAAAACATTAAAAAATTAAAAAAAAAAAAGACGTAGAGACTTCACGAAACGTCTCTGATTTGTTAACCCTCACCTCTTCGGATAGCAGACCACATATGTTCTGCTTTTATCTGTGCATCACTCTGCAAGGTGCAGCAGCGAGGCGGGGGCACCATTTTACAACTGAAGACAAAAACTTCAGGGGCCCTATTTGCCCACAAGGCCAGAGAGGGAGCAGCAGGGCCGGCCTGGACCCACGTGTCTTTACTGCTCTGGCCTCACCAAGAAGCAGCAAGCGATGGGAGATGAAAAACAGTTTCCTAATGAAAGGGGTCTGTGTGGCCCTAGCACGGCCGATTGGGAGGCACCATGCGAGGGACCCACTGCCCACACTTGGCATGGGGGAGGGAAGAACCCAGAAGGGTCCCTCATCTCCATCCTGGCCTGTAGGTAGGGGTCGGTGGGGCTCTTCTCCGGGAGAGAGGGAGGGACCCACCTCCACCTCTCAGGTGCCTGTGTGCTGACTTCACTCCGCCCTTTCCATCTTTTTCAGTATTCACCTTTGGATCATCTAACTCGTGAGTACCCATTCCCACTTTCCAGCCATTTAGATAGGGAGGGAGGAGTGCATGAAAACATGGGACTACAAACCTTTGCTCCGTTTGTACATTTTTACCTGCTTTTCCCATTTCCTCTTGTACCCGCCTGTCCTGGAGGCACGGGGATCGGCGGCGGGTTTTGGGTTTCATCGACCTGCTAATCTCGGTGGGAGAATGGTCAAAGGTGCCAGGCCTGGCCTGCTCGAGGGCCATTCGTAAGAGCTTGCCTTCCGATGAGCCAGGCCTAGGTGGTGGGACGCGCAAGGTGCTGCTCCTTAGTTCTCCATTAGCGGCTCAGATGCCCCATGCTGCCCGCGGGCCTCCCAGCCCATCACCATGTCTTATTTTTTGATCCTTGCCCTCTGCTTCTGCGTGGAATTGTAGCCACGAGCAGTCCCGAGTTCTGACTTTGACCGCAGGCGGTTGCACGCGCCCCGAAGCCCTCCTTGGCTCAGCGGCTGACCCGCCTCTCCTGGCGCTTCCTTGCAGGTCTGTCCAGGGCTTTGGTGGCTGGAGAAGCTGAGTGGGTGTCCGTGTTCCTTCCCGGGACCAACTGCATTCTCGGCTCCTGGTCACCGAGCAGCACTGGCGCGGTCCTGTAACGTGGACGGTCTCCCTGCACCACCCCCGGAAAGAAACAGCAGAAACCAAAACTCCAGAGACACTTGATCGCTTGTCTGTTTCGTTTTCTATTTCGTGTTGGTTGTCGTGTTCTCCTTCCTGGCCCCCCGTCTGTTAAACCCTGTGGTCTGTTTCCGTGCAGAATGTATATGGGCTTTGTCAGGTCACAGCCTTGGAGAGAGGTGCCCTCGTTGCTGTGGCTCTGATAAAACCTTCCCGGCCTGCCAGCTCGCAGTGTGTGTCTTCAAGGATGGCAGCGAAGTCCCCAGCGTAGGAGGTCAGTGCAGGAAGCGGGTAGGGGGAGCTTCTCCCCGATGCCCCTGCTCTCCTCGGGCCCGGGCCCTTGTGTAGGGAAGAGGCTGAGCGCCAGCCGGCCAGCCACCTTTTTGTGGCCATGACTCTGTATCTCCTTTTTGTGCCCTGGCTGCTGTTGGGTATCAGGACCCTCAAGGCACCAGCTTTGTGATCGGGCGGAGGGAAAGAAAGTCACGCAGGTATCAGCTGAGTTTTAGAAGAGGCAGGAGCACCTTCGGTGAAGGCCCAGGTCGCCGCGAGGCGATCACGGGAGATAGGCCGGTGGGTGCCGACGACGGGGTCCGCTCAGCTTTGCGACTTGGCTCTGGGTGCTGTATGTCCCGCGCCGATTCCTTCTGCCCTGCAGAGCAGTGATGGAGGAGACAGCTCTGTCTGCAGTGGCAGTGACGAGGGGCGCCACGCCCGGCCCGCCGTCTGTTAGTGGCAGCGCAGATAACCCTCGGGCAGGCCTGGGCTTGCGAAGACACAGCCAGGCGTCGGCTGTGCCGGTGCGGGGCCAGGCTTCGGTCCCGGTAGGGCGTGGGCAGTGCCGTCGCTTTCAGGTCAGGGCACGTTTTACGTCTCGGGCCCGTGGTGTCCTAGGCGGTTACTGACAAACCAGGATGCCCCACATCCGGAGCCAGCACGAAGGCCTGTCCTCTCTCAGGCCAGAAGGCAACCATGTGTTGGCTCAGGTCATGGCAGGGGAAGGTCTGGAAGGGCTGTTTAGAGTTGTACATATTGGAAAGTTCTATTTTAAAGCGTTTTAATAAAAGTTCTCCATGCGACTTAACCTGTCACATTCCAGCCAGTGTGGTCTTGCCGGTTCTGTTGGCTCAACGGGCTGTGTGGACGTGGGTGCAGTGCCCCACGCCACAGCCAGCCCTGCCAGTCCCACCCCGCGGGGCTTATCGGGGGGCTCCGTGTGAAGGCCAGCCTCTGGATCCCCCGTCCTGCACACTGGGACTCAGGAGCCCAAAAGCTGGGCCTGGAGGCCCCAGGGCGCTGAGTCCAGGCCCCTCAGAAGAGGAGTCCCAGCGTGCAGCCCTATTAGGTTTCAGGCATTAGATCCACGGTGTCCTGGGTGACTTACACTTGCTCCTGCTCAGCCTAGAACAGAGGAGGGGTCTGTCTGTGCCTTCCATTACCCAGGGCACCTGCCTTTCCCAAAGAGCTTTGGCTTGAGTCGTTTAACGTGTACCCTTTCTGGTCCTCGGGGAGCCGAAGAGCCAGTCTCCCCTGCTCTTACTGAGGCCCCCTGGGCTGTGGAGCAGGGGACAGCCCCCACGACATCCACACAGCCAGACCCGGGGCTTGTTCCGGCCACCTGTGCTCTCTCTGGTTCGCACGCAGGGGCCTGCCGGAGACAACAGGAGCTCAGATTGACTGGGAAGAGCTGACGGCAGAGGGCCTCACTTTAAAGGGGGCAAGGTGACGAGAGCTGACTTCTGCCTCGGTGTGTCACCTGCCGACTGGCACCCTCACCGAGCCAGCCTCCTGCCCGCCCGTTTCCCCCCCTGAGGCTCTTTTTTATCAATAGAAGCTGGTTCGGCCTAAACCCTTGACCTCAGAGTCTCTGCGTTAATCCTCCATTGAGGTGGCATGTGACATCTCTCCATGAGGCCACATCAGCTGTGCCCGACCTGATCACGCCCCCACCACTCGCTGCGGCCCCTCTGCGGTCCTTTGTCGGGGTCCTCCCAGCATAGCTTGTGTGCATCCGCCAAAACCCAAGCTCCCAGGGGCAGGGGCCTCTCCCGAAGAGGGGCAGGCGGGGAGCCGGAGTAGGGGTGTAGGGACCAGGTCCCCGCGAGGGGAAGGGACCGCCAGGGCCCAGGAGGAGGGCCCCCACTCCTGTCGCGCAGCGGATGGGCAGCCTCGCTGGCTCCGTTTGCATTTCTGCTGGCGTGGCCCTGGAGAGGCAGGAAGGAACGGGGGAAGACGCTTTAATGAGCGAGGTTGTGTTTTGCTTGGCTTTTCCAGACACCAGTGTCACATATTCGTAATTGGTGCTTCCGAAGGCAACACGGTGGTAAAGGCCACAAATTGGGTTTCTCGGGGACAGAGGACCCCCCCAAAAAAGGGCGTATGTGCACATCCCCTTGTGTTGATGTGGCTGTGAGGCTTCTGGTACCTGAATCAGCGGTTCCCTCAGTGCTGTTGCCTGAGCGTCCTGGTGCTTGCCCTTGGCTTTGCTCTCCGTTTCTGGCAACCTCCAGAGAAGTTTCTAGGTCAGATCTTTGCGCTGCAGGGCGGGTGTGGACTCCGTAGGCTGACCTGGTCCTAACTTTCACGAGCTCTGTCGCCAGAGGTGGATGGAGATTGGAGTGAAGGTTTTGCAAGGGGCCGTTTAGGGGGTTATGAGGGTTGCTTGGCACAAAGAGGGTTTTCCCCTCATAGGGCCTCGCCCTACCTCCAGGGTAAAGAGCTGTGGATTCCTGCTCGACCCTCTTCCAGTTTAGAGTGGGGGGTATTGCTGAGCCCCTTGTCAAACACAGGGCCCCACTGGATGAGGGACCATCCCCCACTAACAAAGGAGTGCTCTGCTCTGAGATTCTGGTCTGAGAGCTGACCAGGGCCCCTGAATCTGCTCCTGACAAGCTTCACGGGCGTTCTGTGGGCCACGTTGTGAGAAACCATCAACATGTTTTGTTTCTTGTTTTTGTTTTTTGTTTTGCCATTAATCCAAGGTAAGGGATCTTTCTGAAATTGTCAGTGAGAGACACAGAGGTCAAATTTCAGCTGTTCATGGGGCATCTCACTCACACTCACACACACACACACACACTGCGGCACAAGTGGGCCGTCAGCTCCTGAACACTTCCTCTGCGAAGCCCCCCATGATGCCTTCCTTGACCTCACCTTCACCCTGCTTCCTGACATGGCCCCTCCCACCTCCCTCCCCACACCCTCCCAGGCTTGGGCCTCAGTCTCCCCCTTCCCTCGGGGGCCATCATCCCATGGGTGGGCTCCATTACTGCCCTACAGACCACCTGGCCGGCACACCTGAGCACTCACCCACCCATACGTTCTGTTCTTTAAGGGGGTTGCCTGCCGAGTGGAACCCCACCCCCGGGGCTAGGCTGTCAGGATCCGTCTCTCCCTCCTCCTCCCCTTGTTCTCCCTGGTGTGTCTGCTCTTCCCTCTCGCATGTGGAATCAGGCAGTTAGATCAAGACTGTTTTAGCCCCCAGCTTCTGTGTTTAGAAGGTGTCCGATGGGAGGGGCGCCCGGGGGGCTCCGTCAGTAAAGTGTCCAACTTCGGCTCAGGTCAGGATCTTGCAATTCATGAGTTCGAGCCCCGCATGGGGCTCTGTGCTGACAGCTCAGAGCCTGGAGGCTGCTTCCAATTCTGTGTCTCCCTCTCTCTGCCCCTCCCCCTTTCACACTCTGTCCCTTTCTCTCAAAAATAAATGTTTTAAAAAATGTTTTTTCTTTAGGAAAAAAGAAAGATTTCCTATGGGAAGTTCATATTCAGCCAGAACTAAAAAGGGCTCTGTGGTCAAGTAAGTTGGGGAGAAGACTAGACAGAATAAAATTCAACAGATTTTCCCATTGAAGGGCTTTTTGGAGCCTTTAATATGCAAATTTGCTTTGTAAGTCAGTAAGATGAAATAGTCCGCCATTTCCCCAATCTTTTTGGCCACGGCCCCGGGATTCCTCAGTAGGTGCCACTGAGCAGAAGCAGAGCCCGCCCGCTCCCTGTGGGTGGGGTTCGGGGTTCGTAACCCGTTCCTCTCCCGGATGCAGTTGTAAGAGTGCAGGTCCGCAGGACGCTTACTGTGGTGCCGGTACCGTCTGTCCTAAGCGCTTCGCGGCCGTTTTCACGTTTAACCCGCAGGCTGGATTCCATTACCCACAACTTCTAGATGAGGACGTGAAGCCAAGAGAGTAAGCCGCTTGCTGAGTCTTCAACCAGGTGGTGGCGGAGTCAGGAGGGCGCCAGGCAGAGCCTCCTGCCCTGCGTGCCACCACACCCCCCCCCCCGCCCTCTGTCAGGCCCGGGCCAGCCACCATTGGCTCTCATGGTTTTTCTTCCCCCACATAGTCCTTCGTTTCAGAAGAAACACCTGCCTGCTCGTGCCAGGGATGCTGCCGAAGCCCTGATCACGCACCTGTCCGGCCTGCCCCAGGCACGTGAGCCAGGCTTGGACGTGGGCCACAGCAAACGTTCTGCCTATGTGTGCTTCCCATTCTGCTGGCTCCCGCCTTGGACATGGTCATCATCCGTCTAAACCACAGCCCGGGGGGCAGGGGGGCAGGGTGCAGAGACTCGATCTATTTAGCTCATGTTGGTGCGCACCATACACAGATGGGGGCTTACGGCGGCGCTCTGATGAAGGCCATCAGACCCTGGAGGAAGCAGCTGGCTTCGTGCCCTTGAGCTGTCTAATCCCCTCCTTCCTGCGCCGTCTCTTCCGGGGTCTGGCTTTGAGGCTTTCCAGAGCCCCTCAGGAGGTCAGGCCACAGACCCACCGAGGCGGCAGTTGCTCCATTGTTCAGCCCCTCTCTGCTTATAAATAGAATCCTGTCCATTCCACGGCCCTGGCCGGGGATTCTCCACATTGTTTTCGGCCCTCGGTCACCAGCTGCGGTGGGAGAGTGTGTGTGCGGGGAGGGGGGATGCAGGCTGGAGCCCACTGCTGCACGTTACAGCGAGCTGCGCTCTCCCCCATCACAGTGCCCCCCCCCCCCCCAGCACAGCCTCCCCTTGCTGGCCCGGCTGGACTGGGGCCAGAGGACACAGAAGAGGTGCTGCTTCCTGCCCTTCCCGAGTTCCCTGTCCACATTCACACCTCGGCTTGGCCTCCTACCTAGAGTCCTGACCATGACCTTCAGGTTCCACGTCTGGTCCCTCTCCTCGCCTCTCTATCCTGACTTTCCAGGCCCCTCTGTGCTTTCTTCCATCTTGATGGCCCGGTGTCTTTCCCCACTGGGGCTTCCATACTCAGTTCTACAGCCGTGCACATCCTCAGGCTCTTCCCACCTGCCCGGCTCAGGTTCAGTAACCACACTATCCCCACCGCCTGCCCAGCTCGGACAAGGAAGCTCCCCTCTCGTTCTCTCCTGTCGCACCGCACTAGTTTGAGGCAGCTATCTCAATTATAATTATTCATGGAAGTGATCGTTTGATTTGTTTATCTCGTCTGCCTCCCCCGCACCCCCAGAAGTCAGTTCCCCGAGGGCAGGGGCCATGTCAGCCTTGTCTGTTCGCCCGCGACAGCGCCAAGACAGCATGAGTCCGGAACTGCAGAATAAATGCCACCCGGAACAGCTTCTCAGGCTCAACAGCCAGACCCTGGCAGGAGATGACAAGGCTTGGGCCATTGTCACTCCAGGGCCACACAGAAAGGGCAGTGTTAGACGGGGTCTGGGGGCGGCTCCCGTGCTCCCTGCCTGGGCCGACCAGAGCCCCGGCCTGTCCCCACCGCCCTACCCCAGGAAGGCACTGGCTTGGCACTGCAGCAGCTGTCTGTGACACTGGTGGCAACAAGCACAGACTGGACACAGGGACACCTGGGTGTGAGGCTCTTTGACACGTGTCAGCCAGAGTGGGTCACGTTCTTGGCCCAACCAAATGAAAACGGGGCAGATACTGCCTCCCGCACAGGGCAGGTGTGCACAGGCCAGAGGACGGGGCCTGGCACAGCCACTGGACATCTCACAGACGAGCCCCGCTGCCCCCTGCCCTGGGCACAGGCCACCCCCAAAGCTGAGCAGCAGCGCTCACTTCCAGACCAGGCTCCCCAGAGGAGAGGCAGAGCCTCAGGCCGAAAGGACCCCCTCGCCTTGTCTCCCCTCAGCCTCATCCTGGCCCAGGGGAGGGCCCCCTGCACCCTCCACCCCCACCTTTCCCTAGGTTTCTGACCCTGGCCCTTGCTGATCTCCCCACCCCAGAGCCCTCCCGCAGACTGGGGGGGTGCGGCGGAGCAGGACAGGCCAGCTTGCTGGATTCCGAATCACTGGCTGCAGCTGACGGGACAGCGTGATCGTCACCAGCCAGCATTTTCAGAACCTTTTAGAATTTTCAAGTCTGGAGATGTTTGCTTTTAAATCACTTTCATTTTCTGGGTTTTAGGGAAGAGGACGTGCCCCAGTGTAGGGAAATGAAAGAGCTATAATGCGGGTGACTTGACAGCGTCAAGGGCCCAAACCCCTCCTGCCCAGGGCCCAAGGGAGCCCAGCTTGTCTGTTTATCAAGTAGCAGTGGTTGGTTGGAGCTGACTTGAGCCCTGGATCCTCTTCCCCAGGCGAGAGCTTCAAGCGTCTGGCCTGGCCTAACTCTCGCCAGTAGTGTTGTCTTTTTTCATTTTGAGCCATTCTAGAAACAGGAGGAAATGTCATCCCGGAGACACACAAGCCAAGTGGTGCTCAGACGGTGGTGCGGTTGTGAGCATTGCAGAGGGCGGGGCCAGCAGTCATCATCCAGGAGCCCTTAGTGACCCGTCATCCTTACCGTGTGTGGCTCCCTGGCCAGTACGCCAGCCACCACCAGCGCAGCACATGTGCCCTGCTTTCTCCTTGTGCACACTGGGCCTGGCTGTTCCAGCCACACACCTGTCACCCAGGCCCTCTTCTCACCTAGCATGCTGCTGGCCATAAGATGTGTGCCCGGGAGGAGGAGGTCCCGTCTGTGACCTTGTCATGTCACAGCAGCACTGGCCCATGTGGGAAGCAAAGAAGCCTAGCATTTTAGGGCTGAAGAGGATTCACTTTGAACATAGAAGGGAATCGAGACCCAAAGAGGAGAAGAAAGGGACACAGTCTAGCAGGTAGTGTTTATCGGTTAAAGTCATGGGTATCGTCTGGACCAAGATCCCATCCTACCCGTGTGACCGCAGACAAGTCACTTCACCCCCTGAGCCCCAGTTTCATCATCTGTAAAATGGGTGAATGGTAATATGTTCATCTAGATCTGGCGGGGATTATATAAAGCCGGCAGTACTTTTATCGTCGTCACTTATTGGAGCGAGCAGGATGCAAAGCTCCCCATTCCTGACCCATTCCTCTCTTACTGTACCTAATGACTCTTGTGTTCGTTAGTGTATGGCTATAACCAAAGAGCTAAAATGGAGTCTGCTGCAAGATCGGAGTCATTTGCTCTGTCGGCTCTTTATGCTCCAAAACAAGTGAAATGGCTTGCCAGAGGTGAGCTCTTTCTCAGAGTTTCACAACTTAGATGTGCCTGCTGGGTCAGCTTGCACAGGAAACATTCGCTGGATCAGAAAAAGATCCACCGTCAAATTCGTTGTGGTACAGATTTTATCTTCACGTACTCAGTCACGGAAATCGATTTGTGGAGGGGCGCCTGGGTGGCTCAGTCGGTTAAACGACCAGCTTCGGCTCACATTGTGATCTCATGGCTCATGAGTTTGAGCTCTGTGTTGGGCTCCTTGCTGACAGCTAGCTCAGAGCCAAAAAGGTGGGAGAGAAGAAAGTATACTGTTTTAGAGTTTATCTGCTACCCCCAAATGGTAGAACACCAATTGAAGATGGACTATGACAGGTTAAAGTGTGTGGGTGAACCTCAAACCAGCCACCAAAATAGTACAACAAAGAGGTACAGCTAATAAAGCCACAAAGGGGATATATTGAAATCATAAAACGTAATCCAAAGGAAGGCAGAAAAAGAGGGGAATAGAGAAGCAAAGAACAGATAGGACAAATAGAAAATAAACAAAAAGACAGTTGGTTTAAATCCAGCCATATATCAACAAGCACAACAAATGTAAATAGTCTAATTCCTCAATCAAAATGCCAAGACTGTCAAATTGGATAAAAAAAGAACCCAACTAGATGCTGTCTACAAGAAACCAACTTTATAAGACACAAGTAGGTTAAAAGGAAAAGAATGGAAGAAGATAACATGCCCACATAAATCTTTCTGAAAAGCTGGAGAGGCTATATTTATATCAAAGAAAGTAGATTTCAGAGCAAAGAATATTATCAGGGAATACACAGTCATTTCATACTGTATCATTTTTATGAAGAGTATATGCATTCTGAATGTTTCTGCACCTAATAACAGATTTAAAGTACATGAAGAGAAACCATTAGAACTGCAAGAAGAAATAGATAAATCCATAGTTATAGACAGAGGTTTCAATAACCTCATCAGTAACTAATAGAAGTAAACAAAATCAATAAGGCTATAGAAGACATGAACAATACTTTCAACCAACTTGAACATAATCGACATTTATACAACACTGTACCCAGTATCAATAGAATGTATTTTCTCTTCCTCCCTCCCTCCCTTTCTTGGCTCTACACTGGGTGGGGCTTGAACCCATGACTCTGAGATCAAGGCCTGAGTTGAGATCAAGAGTCAGACACTTAACTGACTGAGCTGCCCAGGCACCCCAGTACAATATATTTTCTTTTCAAGTGTACACAGATACCAAGATAGACCATATCCTGAGTCATAAAACAAGTCTCAATAAATTTGAAAGGAATCAAGTCATATAAAATATATTCTCTGACCTCAGTGGAATTAAATTAGAAGACATTAAGAGAAAGATATCCGGAATCCCCTCCCAAATATTTATGAGACTGGTGCTCTACCTACTTGCTAACGAGGCACCTAAAAAATCCCCGAATATTTAGAAACTAAATAACACATTCTTAAATAACTTATGACTCAAAGAAGAAAATTTAAAATAAATTAGAAAATAGTTTTAACTGCAGTGTATATATATTAAGATAAAACACACCGATCACAATTTGTGGTGCTAAGGCAGTACTTAGAGGGAACTTCACAGCACTAAATGCCTATATTTTAAAAAGAAGAAAGCTGTCTATTAAGAAAAATAGGTAAAAGTAAATGAAACCCAAGATAGAAGAAAGGAAATAAAAAAGAACAGAGCAGAAATGAATAAAATAGGATACAAAATAAGACAAATTAATGAAACTAGTTCTTTAAGAAAATCAATTAAATTGATAAATCTCTAGCCAGACTGATGGGGGGAGAAAAGAAGATAAAAATTACAGTGTCAGAAATGAGAAAGGTAATATCACAACTTCTTTAGAGATAATCAGGAATATTATGAATATCTTTATACCAATAAATTCAACTAAGATGAAGTAGACAAATTTCTTGAAAAACACAATCATCGAAGTTTACTCAAGAAGAAATAGATAATTTATATATATTTTTAATGTTTTATTTATTTCTGAGAGAGTGTGTGAGCAGGGGAGGGTCAGAGAGAGGGAGGCACAGAATCTGAATCAGGCTCCAGGCTCTGAGCTGTTAGCATGGAGCCCAACACAGGGCTCGAGCCCATGAACCGTGATATCATGACCTGAGCCGAAGTCGGACGCTTAACTGATTGAGCCACCCAGGCGCCTCCAAGAAATAGATAATTTAAATAGTCCTATAACTATAAAGAAATTGAATTCATCATCAAAGTTTTCCCATAAAATAAATCCCAGGTCCAAATGGCTTCCCTGGTGAGTTCTACCAAGTATTTAAGGAAGAAATAATACCAATTATATACAAACTCTTGCAGAAAATTAAAGAGAAGGGAATACTTCCCAACTCATCTTGTGAGACTAGCATTCCTCTGATACCAAAATGCAAGAAAGATATATAATAAAACTACAAACAAATCACTCGTCAAGATAATAAGAATTCTTAACAAAAGGTTAGTCATCCATCCCAACAGTGTATAGAAAAGAAATTCACAATGACCAAGTGGGATTTGTTCTAGCAACTCAAGGTTGGCTTAACATTTGAAAAGCACTCAGTACAATTTACCACACTAACAGAATAAAAAAGAAAACACATATGATCGTCTCCATAGATACAGAAAAGGCATTCAACAAAATCCAGTGTTTGTTCCTAACAAACTCTCAGCAAAATAGAAGTAGAAGGGAACTTCTTTGGCCTGGTAAGGAGCATCTGGGTGGTTCAGTCGGTTAAGCATCCAACTTTGACTCAGGTCATGATCTCATGGCTCGTGAGTTCAAACCCCGCGTCAGGCTCTGTACTGACAGCTCAGAGCCTGGAGCCTGCTTCAGATTCTGTGTCTCCCTCTCTCTCTCTGCCCCTCCCCTACTCATGCTCATGCTCTGTCCCTCTCAAAAATAAACATTAAAAAAAAGAACCTACTATTAACATCATACCCAACGGTGACATTTTGCTAGATACGCAACAAGGCAAGAAGGTCCATCTTCACTGCTTCTATCTAACGCTGTACAGAAAGATCTAGCCAATGTACTAAGGCAAGAAAAAGAAATAAAAGGCATTCAGATGAGAAAGGAAGAGATTAAACTCTATTCACAGATAACATGATCTTTTGTTTTTGTTTCTGTAGCTGATTCTAAATTTCATGTAGAAACGCAAAAGACCCTTAGCCGAAACAACTTCAAAGAAGAAAAGTTGGAGACTTACACGTTTAGACTTCCAGACTTATTACAAAGCCACAGTGTTTAGGACCATGTGATATTGGTGTCAAGATAAAGAGATCAGTTATGCAGAAGAGAAAGTCCAGAGATAGATCCACACATAATAATGACTGATTTTTTCACAATGATGGAGAGACAATTCAGTGGGGAAAGAGTCATCTTCAACAAATGATGCCAGAACAACCGATGGCATATAGAAATGTAATTGTTTCATAGTCATTGACCATGTGCCCTCTAACCCAGCTAAATTTGCCTGCTTCTGTGTGTGTGTTGTGTTAGTTTTTCTGCACACATAATTTATCATTTCACTGCAAATAGCTTTTTTTTTTTTTTTTGCTTAACATTTTTTAAGTTCATTTATTTATTTTGAGAGAGAGCGAGAATGTGACCATAGGAGGGGGAGAGAAAGGGAGGGAAAGAGAAAATCCCAAGCAGGCTCTGCACTGACAGTGCAGAGCCCACCACAGGGCTCGATCTCACAAATCATGAGATCATGACCTGAGCTGAGAGCAAGAGTCAAACACTTAACTGAGCCAGCCAGGCTCCCCTTTATGCAATTTTTTTAAGTAGGCTCCATGCCTAGTGTGGAGCCCAATGCAGGGCTTGAACTCATGACCCTGAGATCAAGACCTGAGCTAACCTCAAGGGTCAGAAGCTTAACCAGCTGAGCTACACAGGCACCACTCTGTGCATTTTCTCTTTCTTCTTGCTTCACTGCTCTGTGCACAAGGCTGAATAGAAATGATAAGAATGGACTTTCCTGTCTTGTTCCTCCTACCTGCTCTCCAAACAGCCAAAATGATGTCCCATGTATCAGGGGCTTGGCCATGGAAAGGAAGAGATTCTCTGCAGGACCTTGCTTTCTGGATTCTCAGGCTGGATTTCAAGACCTCTGTCTAGCTAAAAAGGAAGTGGTGCTTCTTCCTAGGATGTCCACCTCCCTCAGACCTCCCAGGAAAGGAAGATGAATCATCATGGGCAGGATTCAGACCTTTCTGGGTTTTGTGGCCATCACACTACCAATTATGGCCAACCCACCACTGTTTCTCACACCCATAGTTCCTAAATCTCACACCCATAGTTCCTATAGGATCATGGGTTTCCTGTCAAGAACAGGGATTTGGATTCTCCTCATTCATCAGAGGGAGATGGAGCATGTCCGTGTGGTGGCCTCACTGGTTGGTGCTGTCTGTCAAGAGGACAGCTGCAGAGCTCGTGCTGGCCTCCCCTCATTAACCTTTACAGGAAGTGGCAGGCTGTTTACAGGGAAGTCCCTTTGCCTCACCCGTAACAACATCCTGGTAAGTGCTATGTTAACAGCTCAATCCACGGCTCTACGGTGCCTGGTGCTCACACCTCACCAACTTCCAGGCTTACTCTCTGAGGCCCTGCAGTGCTGAACTCCTCACTGTTCAGAGGTTCCAGAAGAAGTCCCAAAGAGAGCTCGTTTTCCATTGCTGACAGCCAGAGCTGCAGCCAAACCAAATGATCACTGAACATCGGGGCAGATGCCTCTGCTGGTAATTCACAACGAGGACCCCAGCTTGTGGTCAAGTGAGACACCTTGGCTGCAGCTTCTGGATCTCCCCTCCTGTCTCCACCACGTCTTGGGATGAGCCGTGCCCAGATTGAAAGGGGAAGCCCAAGTGTACACCTATAAACACCTGCCCCTGAGGGTATGGTAGAGGACCTTCTCAGAGCTCACCCTGAAGTCCACCTTGGCTACAGCACTTCCCAAAATGCTTCCTCTTACTTGTACCTCCTATTCACACGTAGAAATAACCTCATTTCATGGAAAATAGCATTTTCCAGTTCAGGGAATTTTCCAGATGAGAAAAGTTTATCTCTTTAAGCACTCGGAATTTTATTATTTTAACCAATTGGGAGGGAAATCTTCCAAAAATGAACCACACATGGACTTCCTTGTGCAGCTCTGTAATTTACTGGTGTATTGATGACTCACTTTGAGCAGCGGGGATGAGGCTGTAATCCCAGGATGCCTCTGGGTAGTCGAGACCCACGCCTCAGCCCAAAATGCCTTGAAAGTAAGAGCCAGCCTTAAAAAGGAAGGAAATTCTGACACACACTACACTATGGATGAGCCTTGAGGACATGATGCCGAGTGAAGTAGTCACAAGACAAATTATGATTCCACTGATATGAGGTCCCTAGGGGCATCCCATCCAGAGACAGAAAGTGAAGAGGTATTTATTTGCCAGCGGTGCTGCGGAGAGGGAAGCTGTTGTATAGAGTTTGTGTTGTGCAAGGTGACCAAGTCCCAGAGAGGAACAATTGTGATGCGTACCCAAGAGCGTATCTGCGATGGCACAGAACCATACACTCAAAAATGGTTACGATGGTAAATTTTAGGAGTATGTTATTGCAATGAATGATAAAGAGTAGACCCTCCACAGCTTCAGCTAAGGGCACTGAGGACACTCAGAAGAAACCAAGAAACCAAGATGGCAAGTGGTAGAGCCAGCCTTGAATCTGGGGCCACACATCTAAGCTCTTCGGGATGGCTTCCAACAGGAGTGATGGTGGTGGACGTTAACTGAGCCTTAAGCACACAGTGGGCAGAGACCGAGCCCACACACAGATGGGCTGGCCCGGACCGCCATCTTGGCGAGGGGCTGGAGTGAAGCAGCCACTCCAAGGAGCACACGGTGCATGTAGAGCCCTCCGTAGGGTGGCCTTTCTTTCTCCTGTCCTGTCCACCACGCCTTGCTTGCACCCCAGAGCAGGGTGGCCAAGGCTGGCCACAGTGCTCCTTGGTCCCTGGGCACATCTAGCACGGGTGGCCTGCGAGGGGGCCGAGGGTGGGGCGATTCCACTTGTATTGTTTCTTGCCTTCTACATCAGCTGAAACGGCAGAAAAGAATGTCATTTTAACATCTGGTTACAAGGTCAAGAACAGCTACCCACCAAGGGCCATCTTGGCTACGTGTGAGGCCTGCACTAAGGGCTTTGCTTGCTGATCTCACCGAGTCCTTCCCCACAAGGAAAGCACTGTAGTCCCGTCTTGCAGATGAGGAAACAGCCTCAGGGGCCAACCAGTATCAATAGGTCAAATTTCCTGAGCACCTACTGTGTGCTAGAAACTACTGATCCACTTACTTTGCATCAGTTACCTTTTGGACGCCCACCAGAGTCCTATGAGGAGAGGAATCCCTCTTATCCCCACTCCAGGTCTGAGGAAGCCGAGACCTAAGAGCAAAGGTCACCTGCTCAAGGTCACGCAGCCAGGGAGGGGTGCAGAGCAGGCCTGCAAACCCAGGACGGCTCACCGTGCTCCCCACCCTCCCTTGGCAAGTGTATGGGAAGTAAGAGGACATGCAGTCCCAGAAGCCCGGAGCACTCCGTCCTGACCTGCAGGGCTGTGGGCCCTTCCTCCCCTTCACAGAACCGCCGTCATCCACAAGGGACAGCGCCGTTAGAGAGCCACTGCCAGGCAGTGTGCAGAGGGGTGTCGGGAGGCGCCCTCTCTCATGGGATGGGAGGAGCCTGCAGAGAGCGTGGAGCCCCTCCCTGGTGGCTCTGCTTCCTGTGGCTGCAACGCCCTTCCTCCCCACTCTCTCCTGTGGCGGAGAAGCCACAGCAGGTCGGCCCCTTATAGACACATCAGCAACAGCGCACCGGCTCCCCGGAATGGCACGCGCCACACCTCTGCTTCCCCAGCACTTAGCAAATGGCCTCACACACAGGACGTGATCCGAAGTGTATCTGTCAAAAAAGGAGGTGCCGATGCACGCTGCAGCACGAGAACCCCGAGAACGTGCCGAGGGAAGGGATCCAGGCACAGGCCAGCCCACGTGGTATGTTTCCATTCACACGGAGCGTCCAGAGTAGGGACATTGATGGAGTCAGAACAGAGATCGGCGGCTGCTTAGGGCTGGGGTGTTGGGGGCGGGCGATACCTAACAGGGACAGGGTTTCCTTTTGAGGTGATGAAAACATTCCAAACTTGACCAGAGTCCTGGCTGCACAACTCTGTGAATAAATGCCAATGAACTTGTACCCTTTAAATGGGCGAGCTGTTTGATATGCGAACTCTCTCTTGGGGCGCCTGGGTGGCTCAGTTGGTTGAGCATCCGACTTTGGCTCAGGTCACAATCGCATGGGTTCATGAGTTCAAGCTCCACGTCAGGCTCTGTGCTGACAGTTCCGCGCCCGGAGCCTGCTTCTGATTTTGTCTCCCTCTCTCTCTGCCCCTCCCCCCAAAAAACTAAATAAATGTTTTTAAAAATTGATATGTGAACTCTATCTCAATGTAGCTGAGGAAACAAAACTGAAGTCCACTTGCCTGACTGGCTGACGCTCAGTATGTGTTTGTTGAGGATGCTAAGAATCTTGAATAACCCAGTCTGGATGTTGCCGGTGACTTTAGCCATATTGAAGGGGAGTCTCTGGTCTCTGATGTAAGAGTCATCTGCAGGCGGCCCGGCGTGCAGAGTCAACACAGAGCCCAGCTGCTGCACTTCGCGAGGCCCGGGCGGGAGGGCGAGGAGGTGTGCGTGTCCTGGCTTGCCGATCAGGAAACTCAGGCGTTCGAGGTCAGGCAACCAGCCGACCTCACTCAGCAAGACAAGTGGCAGCCAAGAATAGCGCAGGGCTTCTGACTGCGTCTCGCTCGCTGCAAATACCGCCACCCGTCATCTGTCTGATTAAAAAGGGACCATAAAATATGAAGGAGGGCAGCGGCACCCAGACCTAAGTTGGGCTCAGGCCGGTGGAGGCACTAATCCCGTCTCTGCCTTCCAGTCTGCCTGGACAGCAGCAGCAGGACAGGCTTCTGCCAGGCCCTTATCAGTCGCTCAGGTTGGTGACTCGGATACAAGCACCGAGACGGAGCTCATTCACTCGGATGTGTTCTCTTGCATTTAATAATTTTCATCTTCCAGGGTCCACGGGGCCGCTGCTGACGCGTTCACCACGCGTGGGGTCTCTGGCACTACGGCTGGCAGAGGAATGGCTCAGGGTGGAACCGGAGTGTGGGAAGGGGGTGCTATGGCCGGGAAAGCAGGGCCAGAGTGAGGGCGAAAGACGTCGGTTTGAAACCCGCCCAAGTTCTGCAGCTTCCCAGCCGAGTGACCTCTAGCACGTCCCGCAGCCCTCTCTGAGGGCCAGTTTCCTCCTCTGTCAAAGTTCGCCTTTTATACTGTGTGTGCTTGGCAGTGACAGGCACCTCGAGGGCCCTCCAGCCCTGAAGTGCGCACTCTGGATGTGCGCGATGGGGACTTGTGCGGGCCATTTTGGATAGTGTATAACCTGTTGCTTCCTCCAGTATTTGCCTTGATCCAATGCCCGGACCCCAGCCAGAGGGGAAACAGTGTCTGGGGGCCAGCCAGGCAGGACAGAAGGTGACCAAGAGGCAAATCAAGCCAGAGGTGAGAAAGCACGTGTGGGCCAATAGCAAGGTCCAGGGGCCTGACAGCGCCAGCAGCCATCGCCCCTGCGGTTCCCATGAAGCCGTGTCCCTCTCGGACCACAGCAAGCGGTGTTTCCTCTGCGGACTGAAGCCGTGACAGGGAGCCGGAGTCCAGAGGTTGGGCTGGTCCCAGAAGGGGCCAGAGGTGACGGCCAGGCTGTGCTTGGGGTCTTGCTGTGGCTGCTTCCCCCAGGCATCTCCGGGGGCAGGTGGGCCTGACCCAGCCCAGACAGCCGGCTCGCCCCAGGCCCCGCTCCTGGAGGGGACCTTGCGACAGCTGGCTCGAGTCTGGTGTGTGTCTCATCCCAGTCTGGGACTTCTAAATTTAACCTGCTATCAGCCTCAGAGGCGGGAGGGCTTCCACTGTGGGACTAAAACGCCGCTTGGAATCCGCTATACTCATGGCCACCCTCCTCCCCTCCCCCGAAGGTTACCCCAGTGTGGGCCGCGGGCCGAGCACCCTCCCCTGCGTGTCGGCCTGGAGGTTCAAACAATAGAGCAGCCCTCTATCCTGATGTGATCCAGCTCGGCCTTCTCCCACCGCGGGCTAGGCCTGCACCCCCGTTCTCTGTTCACACATGCACGTGTACACACACACACACACACACACACACACACACACACACACCATGCTCTCTCAGAGGCAGAGCTCAGGAGCCGACTCCACAACCGAAAGCCAAACCACGACAGTGAACTTGTACCACCCATAGGCCATCTGGGTGGAGGGCGGCCAAAGGGTCCTGTTATGCAATTTCCTGCTTTGGTGTCTCAGACCCAGGAGACAGGATGCAGAAGGCCGTTGGGTTGCTGCGATGTGGAAAACCCAGAGGAGAAGCGGAATCCTGATGCCCAGGGGAATGGGGGGGTGGGGGCGGGCGCTTGCCCTCGGGGCAGGGCCGAGACCCCTGGGGTAGGGGGGAGCCTGTGGCCTGCAGCTGACCGGGTAGCCCCAGGCCCGATTCACTGTGGGCATCAGGGAACTGACTGCTGCACAGACCCTTCCTGTGGGAGGAGACACGCATTTCCTGCCGGGGGAGCCCAGGATGGAGTGAGCCAAAGGCACGGGCCCTTCTTAAGAGTCACTGATACTTAGTGAGCACCAACTGTATGCTCCGCAGCAACACGCCAAGATTGAGAGTAGGCAGCGGTCAGGGTTTGGGCTCCAGGACCATGGTTCAAACTCCCACCTCTGCCTCTTCCCAGATGCATGGCCTTGGGCAGCTTCTCGACTCCTCTGTCCTTCAGTTTCCCCATCTGTAGAATGGGGATCCCAATAACCGGTGTCTGTGAGGACTCAGTGAGCTAACGCCTGGAAACTGAGTGGAACCCGTGTTTTCACCGCTTCACCTGGGAGGCAGCTACCCAGAGAATCCCCACTTTCCAAACAAGGTAAGTGGGGCTCGGAGAGGCTTGGTGTCTGACCCAAACTCGTGCGAGTTACCTGGGACCCCTGGTCCGCCTTCAGAGCCCACGCCCACTCCAGGACCTCTGGGCTCACCCACCTCCCATCCCTTCATAAGAAAGTTCGCAGGAAAAGAAAGTTTTTACTCTGTTGGCTTGGACCCCACGCAACCCCCTTTCATCACCTGTCGGCCCAGGGCAGGGCACGGGGCCACATCCTAGCCCCACGCTGTGCTGATGCCCCTGCTTCTCCGCGGGAAGGCAGCTCTGCAAGGTCCAGGGGAAAGGGGCCCATCTGAACACGAACTCCCCTTGTCACGGGGGCTTCTTCTGTTTTCCAGAAAGCCAGGCTGCCCCCAAGTCCTGCTTCCAGCCCAAGCCTCCTCATCACGGGGCACAGCCAGGGGCACTTTGGGCCAGGCCGTGATGCCCCAGGGCTGCAGACAGCAGAGGACACGTCCACAAAGTGGCCCACCCCCAAATACTCTCACTCCCGTGGCCACAGTACAGGGCCGTCGACCCCAAAATGAACCAGCACTGCAGAAACATCCAGATCCTAGCCAGGCCTACTTTAAAATTACATTTTATTTCTCTTTGTGAATATTTGTCGCTTTTTAAAAAGGTTGCTATTACATGTTCTTCAAGAGTCTTGTGCCTCCTGGTAAGTGCATTGGTTTGTTTTCACAGTACTCTCCACGACCATGGGTGGTCCTTATTGCTGGAGGAGTGTGTCCACGCCAGGAAAGGGGGACACGGAGGAATTGGGGACCCAGGTGAGAAGCCTGGGGTCTGTGCTCCTGACGGGGAGGAGGTCCAGGGACCAGACCCAAGCTAAGCTCGGTGAACTTGGCCGGACCTGCAGCTTCTCAGGGTCTTTCCGGCCCCGTCTTCAGACAGGCCAGGAGGGGCAGAGAGATAGGGGTGCGGGAGGGGCAGGGTGTAAGGTGAGCGGGGGCCCAGGCATGCGGTGGGCGGGGGTGGGGGGAGGCCCTCTCCTAGTGGGCACGGTGCTGGCCTCTGGCAAGAGGGCTTGCTGATGCTCACGATGTGTGTGTTTGGGGGACACTGTCCCCAGTGGCCCAGGGCCACCCCTTACCTTTCTCTCCTGCCGCCGCCCCCTAGCACTGTAAGACCCTCTTCGTGGTGACCCAGCCCAGAGCCGGAACTCCGGCTTCCTGACCCCTCGCCCAGGGCCCTTCCTCCTTTTTTAGTGCAAGAAAGACCTGAGTGCAGAGAAGGGCCGCTCCGTTAGGCCAGGTCCTGTCCACGGCATCAGGACGCCGTCACCCTGGCCCCCGCGCCCCCCCACCCGGCCCTTCCCCAGAGTTAGAGCTGGGACCCCTCAGCCCCCTCCCTCGAGGCTATGGCCTCCCTGGGCCACTGGGTCTCCGTCCACACCAAGGGGAACAGAGGGAAGGTCCTGGGCCTGACAAAGGGGCCCCAGGGCGGCTGTCAGCTGTCAGCAGCGGGGCTTGGGAGATAGTTTGGACGTGAAGCACCCCTTGAATGAGTGTGCCACCGCGTGCATAAGGGAGCAGAGCACGGTGACCCACGTCCCCCCACACTGTCCCTGGGGCTCGTCCGAATGGCTCATCAGCAGCAGAAATGAACTCTTTTTCTTTTCTGATGGTTTTCTGTGCTCGGGTATTCTCAGTTGGAAACCCAGGGCCGGGTGAGGTGGCTGAGGGGTTTGGCAAGCTTGAGGAAGGGGGCTTCTGTGGGGCGTCCCCCAAGGCTCCCACAAGCAGCCTTCAAGGCAGAAAGCTTGGCGTTGCTCAGGGCCATCCTAGGGCTCCCGAGGGCCCTGGACCTGAGGGAAGGCGGCCCTCCAGACTGGCCACGCTGCCCCGACCAGCCCACGGGGTGGCCCCGACGCCCGTCAACCATGGCCCTACGCGGCGCCTGGGCGCCAGCCCGAGGCCCCGCTTTGCTTCCTTGAGGATCAGCAGCAGAGGGGTGTCTGCCGAAGGCCTCCCCAGCCTCCCCAGATCCAGGACCACATATCCCGCCTCCCCCCAGGCAGCTTCCCCCCCAGCCTCCGACACTGGCGCCCAGAGCCCGTCGGCAGCTTCCCCCTGAGCGCCCAGGAGGGGCATCCCTCGAGAAGGAGCCAGAAGGGAAGTTACCTTTCTTACCTTGGAACTAAATCTGGCTCAAGGTGGCTGGCCCTCCAGGCGTTTGGGACCAGTGTGGATGGAAAAGGAAAGGGCAGACCCATCTGTGGCTGGGTGCTGAGGACTGAGATGGGGAAAACGCCTTGGGCTCAACCCTCCCTCTCTCCTCCGAGATCCACCCCAGGCAAGTTAAGGCTGCCGAGAAGAGAGAGGAGAGAAGCAGAGATACCTTCTCCGCAGGCATGGGGTGGGATGGGGGGCAGGGCACAGCGGTTTCCACCTGAGCCCGGGAGAAGGGGGCTCGTTAGGTGGCCTGTCTGGTTTCGTTTCTGCTGAAACGAAAGAACGAGCAGCTGGTTTTAGGTCTAAATCTGTCCCCCTGTCCCTCTTCCAAGCCGCCCGGGGAGGAGGGTCCAGGTGCCCTCTCTCTCTCTGCCCTGGCCCGACCCCCTCCCTCACCTCCAGCGGAAGGTGAACAGTCCGGTAGAAAAGAGATTGGGCTTCCTTTGTTTTGGGCTTTTTTTCCTTTAAATTCAGCTTAAGGCAGAAGTTTGGCAAAGCGAGTCTACGTAAGGCCGCGTGACGGAGGAGGAGGGGAGCTGCCATGGGGGGGGGGGGGACCGCCACTCACAGATCAGCAGCAGTGCCGGTCAGGGTCACGACCAGCTCCGCCTCCTCCCACCCCTGAACCTCGTAAAGAGGTGTTTAAAAAAAAGAAGAAAAAGAAGAAGAACTGAAAAAGCTGTTGTTTCGGGGAGGCTTGCAAGTGAATGACTGAAATTGCCAGGGAAGGAGGTCCAAGGTGAAGGGGCACGTGGGCGCCAGGCGTCCCTGCCGGGCCTCCCCCTCCCCGAAAGGAAGCAGGTGCCAAGGGGGCTGGGGGAGGCCACCCCGGGGCATTTGCACAGTGAGATCCGCCCGCTCGAGAAGGTAGAGTGGTTGTATTTTGCTGAATGACTGAGAGTCTATGTGGGTGTGGGTTGGAGCAGTGTTATTATTCGAGTCTAGCCTAGCGGGGTGCCCTGGCCGTTACCGGTGTTTGGGCGGGATCACCACGAGGGGCTGCCCGTACTTGGGCCGCCACATGAGGACCTGAGCGTCGTTGGCATTGGGCTTGACCAGGGCGCTGGGCGGTATTGGCTCATTCTTGCTCAGGATCTTGGGCTGGTCCTGGGCGATGGGCTCCCGCAGCCTGGCGCGCTGGCCCAGCGGCCGGTTGGGGTTCACCTCGATGCTCAGCTGCATCCGCCAGTGCAGCGTCTGCAAAATGATCATGTCATTGGTCGAGGTATTGGTGGCCACCAGCCACGTGGTGAAGCTCTGGTCCCGGTAGATGTTGGTCAGTTTGGCCACGTTGCTCTCACTGACGGGCACGGCCCACGTGACGCTGGGGTAGAAGTTGTCGTTCATACTGATGATGAACTTGGAGTCTCTCTTGGTGGGGCCCACGATGGTGCACGTCTCCGTGGTGTTGCCGTACCAGGGGTAGTTCACTCCGTCTGAGTCGCTGATGGCCTCGATCTTGCCCTCCTGGAGGTCCGGGAGCTCCCAGCTGGACCTGAGGACGGGAAGGCCAGTTTACTCAGTCAGCCACGCACCAGGCTGCTTACCTCCCGGGGGAGGGGGCCAGACATCCACCGTCACGTCTGGGCTCCCCCAGACACAGCCCCCGTCAAAGCCACATCCTGTTCTCCGGCACCATCTCAAATCGGTCACTGCAACTGTTACTATGACAATAGCTCTCAGGCAGAAGAGGAGGTCAACCTGTCCCAAATTACTCCGGGGACACATGCTACCGTGGGGCATGGCTGGCGGCACCGGCAGCAGCAGCTGGGGACCCCATCCCTTAGACACTCATCAACAGTCATATCCATCCGATAAAGTGAAGGCAAGGGGTGGATTTTTTTCCCAAACAGCAAGGCCTGGGACCCAGGCGGCCAGACTCCATCCAGGGTTGCTTCCGCCTGAGCACCTATGATACCAAAGGTCAGGACGTGCTGCACCCAGAATTCTGCACAACTGAGTAAGCCAGCGGCCCTCTCCAGAACCCACGACTTTGGACAATGCATTCTGGTTCACAGTAGCATTGTTTGCCGTGGCCCAAAGATGGAAGAAACCCAAGCGCCCGTTCACGGGGCAACGGGTAAACAAAACGGCGTCTCTCCACACCATGGAATATTCTTCGGCCTCAGAAAGGAAGGAAACTTTGCAATATGCTACAGCACAGGTGAACCCTGAAGACACCGTGCTGCGTAAAATAAGTCAGACACAAAAGGATAGATACTGTAGGATTCTGCATGTAGGAGGTCTCCCTGGGCCACCAAATTCACGGGCACAGAAAGTGGAGCAGTGGATGCCAGGGCAGTGGGGGTGGGGAGTCAATGGTGCATGGGTGCAGAGCTCCAGGTGGAGAGGATGGAAAGGTTCCGGAAACAGACAATGATGCGCATGTACTGAACGCCACTGAACTCAAAAATGGTTAAGACGGTGAATTTCCTTAGGCAGAACTTATCGCTATAAAGAGAGGCACTCCTCTGCCAAAATGCATCATCTCATGTTAGCGATGAGCAAATCTGGGGCCCCTCTGGGAGGGGGTGAAGAGGCATGTGATTTTGCCAATTCTCCTGTTCATTTCATTTCTCTCTTCTGTTCGTTTCATTGAAAAAGTCACAAATTAGGGTACCACCTGCCTACCAGGCCATCTCCTGCCCGGGGCCCTGAGCTCATCAAACTCCCAGGGAACTGGGGCAGCGGCTGGAGCAGCCTCCCATTTCTTAAGTCCGTACCAGGCCCCAAGAGCCACCAGGCCACAGCAGCCACGGGTGGGGGGGTCACGGTCGTGAGCCTGTTGAGCCGGCTCTCCTCACAGGCGGGGATCATGGGCCAGAGAAGGAGTTTAGGGTCCCTGTCCTAGATCTCTTAGAAGCCTGTGCCTTTGTCCCACCTGTGCCCAGGCTCCTGGAAAGCACCCACTGTGTCCTCTCACGGTGGCCGTACTCGCTTGCAAAAGGTTTTTTTTTTTTTTTTTTTTAAGGCAGAAAGTAAACTTGCAGAAGGAAATGTGTCTTCAATGGCTCCCTTTCATTTCCTAAGAGCTGGCTTGTTTTGAGGGAGTGGGCTCTGCACCAGCACTGACCCCCTCACCCCCAGCCTCAGGTTTCTTTTCCTCCACCAGCCCTGAAATGCCCGAGCCTTGGCTCAGTCACAGGCAGGTGACGGTCCTCATGAGCCAGAAGACAGCCGTGCCTCATGTGGGATATTACTCAGAATCAGGTTCCGGGACATTTGTCTTCAAATCATCACAGGCCGGCATGGGCTGCCTCTGTTCCCCGGGGCCCCAGGCCCCATCCCCGCCATCGAGGAGGTGGGAGGGAACGCGGTTACAGGCACGAGTTCTGGGGGACCCACACCAACCTGGATCCAGCCTCAGTCCAGCCACTAGCTCTAATTACGTTACAAATCTCTGAGCCTCCGTTTTCTCATCAGTTAACTGTGGATAGTCCTACGCACCTTGCAGAGTTTTTGTGATGATTAAATGCATCAATATAAACATATAAACGGCAATACATAGAAGCTTCCAGAAACCATGTTGAGAGGCCTTGAGAGGCGTGCCAGCCCTGACCAATTGAAGCCTTTTTGATTATACATGGATTATACATGCTTGGAAGGGAATGAACTCCACGCAGTTACTGCCTCTTCTCGGATTCCCTGTTTGCTCTGGACTGACCTTGAACTTCAAGGCAGACCCTTTGTTCTTTGCTCCATGGCACGGAGGGGCGAGGTGGGGCCCCAGCCCTGCACACCCTGAACCTTCTCTCTTTTGCACAGCAGAGGTACCACGGGGAGACTGTGGTGGACAGAGGCCACTTAAAGGTGTGAGCAAGGCTCCCAGGGCTGTGCACACACATGTCTGAATCAGGATCTTCACTCTCCCTCCCATCCCCTGCTTGTGGCAATCCCCAGCCATCATCCACTCACCAAACATTTGCAGAGCACCTGTCATCAAGTCTGCAGAGCACCAGCCACCAGAGCAACCTGCACCCTCCGGGCCCCTGGCACCATCCTGAATGCTATGCACCCCCTTCTCCTTTGCCTTCACCCTGGCCAGGACCCCTCCCCTCCTCCCAGAAGCCCTAGTGAGCTTGTAAAACACAAATCTGTTTGCACGTCCCTCCTTCCAACCCTGTTAAACATTCCATGACTCCTCATGGCCCTTAGAGCCGAAGCATTTGAAGCCCAGGACCCCTCATGCGCACGCGCGCGCGCGCACACACACACGTGCGCGCGCAGCTTCCCCCCCCCCCCCCCCCCCCCCCCCCCCCCCCCCCCCCCCCCAGGCTCCAGACCTCCAGCTCCTCTAATGGGCTGTGCCCCTCCTGCCTCCTCCTGTCTGGAGCCTTCTGCCAGGACGTGTCCCTCCTCCTCCTGTGCCCCTCAGTGCTCCTCATGGCTCAGCTCTGGAGCCCCCCAGAGAAGCCCATGCCGACCCAACCCACACGGCCAGGAGTCTCCGCAGCCGAGGCCATTCAGTCCTCACCCTGGCGCTCCCTGGCACATGCACAGGGGAGATTAAATAACCATGTGACCATTTGCTGATGGAAGGCAGGGGCCAGGCCCCCAGGATTTAGGCAAATACATGTTGGTGGCCTGGGTCAGAGACCAACCTGGGCCTGGGCCCCCAAAGGGAGTCTCCTTAAGGAGTTGAGAGTGCCCAACGCTGCCCCTGTTTGTGCATCGTCCCTACTGGGGGGGCTGCCCCCGGGGTGGCCGTTCTCGACACCCCCTGTCCCTGCAGCGACGCCGGTGACAACGGCCAAGTTCCCTAAGCACGTCGGATGCGCCAGGTACCCTACGTCCATACGTTCCTCCAGGGCTTCTCCTCAGCTACCCTGGGGCCAAGTCGGAGGTGCACGTTTTATACAAGACGCTTGGGGATAGTACGGGCCCAGCTCAAGGTCACAGCACCACAGAGCGGCCGGGCGGGGACCCACAGCCTGAATGAGCTCCTGGCCAGCGGCTTTCAAAAGACCCTCCCTCAGCACGTGCACATAAATGCATACACACACATGCACACACACATGCTCGGATGCACACACACGTGCGCACATATGTACATACACATGCGTGCGTGCGCACACACACAGAGGCCCTTACCCACAGGACTCCAGCAGACCCTGGCCCGACACTCACACACACATATGCACATACACATGTGTGCGTGCACACACACACAAGCTCTGAGCATCACGACTGACAGAGAGTGTGGGTCTGAAGAGGTTATAAAGGCCTTCCCTGGAGACCGAGGAGGGTGGAGGTGGTGCTGAGGGCCACCCCTGGGGGCCAGGGGACATCACCCCGTGGCTTCAGGCTCAGCCACCAGCCAGGAGCTGGCCCAGGGCAAACGTCTCTCGGTGGAGGGTGAAGGAAACCCAGGTTGCCCAGGGCGGTGCCTGGGAGGGAAGGTGAGGCTGGCCCCTTCAGTGACCTTGGACAACAGGAGCACACCTCTCTCAGCTCCTCCAGAAGAGCCTGAAGGGGTCTCCCCCCAAAACAGATAGCCCCTCACGCCCCCAGGGTTCCCCCACCTCTCCCGGGGCTTGGATTGCGTCTTGAGTTCTGGGCCCCAGAGCCAGACTGGACCCAGACAGGGTCTGAGAGCAGAGTTTCCAAACTTTGCATCTGTGTTCATTCTGGTCCCGTCTACATTCTACACAGCTCCGGTAGTGGTATTCACTTTAATCTTTTCCTTAAAACCAATCCTTTAAAAACTATATTTAGTTTTTCCTAAGAAACACATGGCAATAACACATTGGGTATTCTTGATACATTTTTTTCCTAATATGTGTTCCAATAAACACGTCACTTTGGATTACAGTTGTACCGGGGGCGCCTGGGGGGCTCAGTCAGTGAAACGCCGACTTCAGCTCAGGTCGTGATCTCACGGTGTGTGAGTTCACGACCCGCGTCGGGCTCTGTGCTGACAGCTCAGAACCTGGAGCCCCTGCTTTGGATCATGTGTCTCCATCTCTCTCGGCCCCTCCCCTGCTCGCGCGCGCGCTCTCTCTCTCTCTCTCTCAAAAATAAACATTGAACTACAATTGTATTTAGCCTTAAATAAGTTCACTTCAGTATTATTTCACATCCCACAACTGACACCTGTTAGACACTCTGAGAAACTCATTTACAGACAAGGATTTGAGGCGTGAGGAAGAGAGGGCTGCCCGGACGGAGACTTTTCTGCCCACGCTGGTCTCGGGGCCTCAGATGGACTTCGTGGGCACCGAGGACTTATCTCGCCCAGCCCCCAGTTTTACAGATTTCACAGTTCTGTGCAAAAATTTTAAATTTTGTACAATTTGCAAAAAGTCCAAATCCTGTAAAACTTTGCCACTGGGAGCCCAGGGTCCTGATCTCTGCCCCGTGCGGCCGCCCACCAGGCCGGCCCCTTCCCACCAGGCACCTGATCTCTGAGGGAGGGTCTGGGGTGTCCCCACCCTCCCTGCCTGCTCCCGGGCCCCCTCCCCAAACAGCAAGCCCCCCCCCTCTTGCAGCCCGGCCCCCCCTTCCCCCAGGCCCTAGCACCGGGTCCCCGGAAAGGACTAACAGTGTCTAACGTTAATTTTTAGTTATAAAAGCTGTGTTTCTCTTAAAAACAAAAAATCGCTGTGGGGAAGTGTACGAAGTGAGAAAGGAAAGCCACATCTTCCACGCTGCCCCCACCTTGCTGAGGTTACTCACCGCACCAGACTTCGGTAAACATCCTCCTAGACCTTTCTCTGCATAGACACGCAGTACGTGTTCCTGTTCACGGTGTTTTCTTTTTAACAAAAACAGGTTCCTCCCCTACATATTTTACAACCTCGGAAAAAAATGTTTTATTTATTTTATTTTCCAGAGAGAGAGAGTGAGCGAGCGCACAAGCAGGGGAGGGGCAGAGAGAGGGAGGCAGAGGATCCCAAGCAGACTCCGAGCTGTCAGCACAGAGCCCGAGGCGGGGCTCGACTTCTCGAACGGTGAGATCATGACCTGAGCCGAAGTCGGATGCTTCACTGACTGAGCCACCCAGGCGCCCCCTTATATATATATAATATATAATTTAATGTATATATATAAATAATATAATTATAATAAATTATATATATAATATATAACATAATAAAATATATATATATATATATATATTTTTTTTTTTTTTTAAATTTTTACCAGTGCTGGAGCTCTCATCTCATCTATACCCCCTTCTGCCCTGGCTCTTCCATTCATGACTTAGGCAGGTCTCTGTCAGACAAACTCTACAGGAAGAACAGCACTGAAAGGCATGCAGGTTTGAAACGGTAACAGCCAGCCAAACTCACCTTCTAGACGCTGCCTAAACTGTACCCCGTCAAACAGCGTGGGAGACTGTCCAGTGCCCCCCAACCCCAACACTGGGCATTAGTGATCAGTTTCATTTTCACCCAGAGCCTATCAGCAAGGAACAAAGGATCTCGGGACTTAATGTGTTATTTCCCCGATTACTAGGGCTGCCCTGTGCCTCTTCGCACGTCTCTGGGCGCAGCCAGCTTTTGTTTTCGGCACTAGAAGGTGAGGGTTGGAGCCATCGCTTGGCCGGGGTGGGTCCGTGGGGAGCTCTCTTTGGGCCGGGCAGTCCCCCTCGCTTCCTCCCGCCCCAAAGCCTGGAAACAAGGACTTCCCTCTCCCACCCACGCCGCCCTTGCCTCCGCCAGGGCCCAGCAGATGGGGGAGGCAGCCTTCCGGTCCCAGAGAGGAAGCTTCATCCTCGATTGTTCTGTGTGGGCCCCCGGCTGCAGGAAGAGGCCACGTGGTCACCCGCTGGAGCAGAGCAAGCCTCCTTGGACAAGTGGCCTCGGGTCCCAGAGGCTGTTTCCTCGTCATAGAAGGAGGACCCCATGACGTCCTTGGGAGACCAAGGGCGCCCAGGCAGCTCTGTCCCTCCCCCGGCTCCAGCGTCCTGCCACCCGCCTGTGGCCTCAGGCCCTCCACCCTGGCCTGGCAGGTGTCCCCACATGTGCTGGCTGGAAATACCCTCGCAGGGCTCATCGCTCAAGGCTCTCACGCTGTAGGCGGGTCTGCGACCCCCAACCCCAGAAGGGAGAGCGGCTCGACTACAGCCATCTTTCCGGTGACTCCGCCTGGCATCCCAGATTTAATGATGAGCTACTAGTAGCTATGAAACTGCCGCCTGCCATGGATCGAGTGTGTGGTGCGTGCCAGGCGCTGTGCTGGGCTCTTACCACGCACTGCCTCATCTAACCCCTCACAGCAACCCAGGGAGGGAAGGGACCATTCTCCCCATTTCATAGATGGGAACAGAGAGGCTCGGAAAGGCTAAGGGACTGGTGGCAAGGTCACAGTGCCGGTGTAGGGTGGAGCTAGGATCCGCACCCGGCTGGACCAGGTGGGCAAGGGTGTGGGGAGGTGGCGCTGTCCACCCTGAGAGACCCTCTCTCTTGAGCTATTCCCCCCCTTCAGCCCCAAGTCTGCTCTTTGGCTTCGGCTGTGGATCAGCCTCCCAGGGGGGCTCCAGAGAAGGGCACACGAGGGACAACATGAAACGTCTCCCACGTGGGCTAGAAACTGTGGCTTGTCACTTAGAAGGCTGTGCCAGCTGACAGGTGGCGGATGAAGAATTGTGGAGGATGGGGTTGTGAAGACAGGTGTCGTCAACAGTTGGGGGGGTGGCTTTTAAAGCAATGTGGGCTGGCCTGAAAGCCATATAGAATCCTGTGAGGTTGACACAGAGAAACTCAGCATTTCATGGCTCTCGCCTGGAGGAGTCGGGGAATGACTGAGGTGGCATGTGTGGCTGGCTGCTCCACTCCAAATATTTTAAGCCCGGGATGTCCTTCTGCAAAGTTCTCCTGGATTAGAGATTAATTTTAAGCAGGGATAATGTCGAGGGATATTACGGGCTTCGGTTAAGGATCTGGAATTAATATTTTGAATACAAGCCCATTTATAAGGAACAGAAGCCCTAACCTTGACCTCTGCCACCTGGCAGCCCTCTCCAGCGGCCACTGAGGCCCAGGGCATGGGTTTCATTCTAATTATCCCAATGGCCTGGGTCCAGTCCGGCGGTTCTCCATCAGGGGTGGCTCTGCACCCCTCCCCGGGACATCGGGCAGTGTCTGGAGACAGTCTGGTCGTCACAGCAGAGGCGGAGTGCTCCTGGCATTGAGTGAGACCCTGCCCCACAGCCCACGGGACACAGGACGGGGGCAGCTGGGGCCTGCCTGCCTGAAGTCTCTGCTAGTCCCACCTTGACTGCTCCTCGCTGTCGTGTCGTGGGGCTTAAAGACAGGAAAAAGCAGGGGCGCCTGGATGGCTCAGTCGGTTGAGCATCTGAGCCTCTGACTTCAGCTCAGGCCATGATCTCATGGTTCGTGAGTTCGAGCCCCGTGTCGGGCTCTGTGCTGACAGCTCAGAGCCTGGAGCCTGCTTCGGATTCTGTGTCTCCCTCTTTCTGCCCCTCCCCTGCTCGTGCTCTCTCTCCTCTCTCTCTCTCTCTAAATTGAATAAACATTAATTTTAAAAAAATAGGGAAAAGCGTAGTTTGGGGTTGGTAAGATCACACCTAAAAGCTTCCTTTTCCATTCAAGAAGGAGCAGACATCAGGCTTTCCCTAAACAAGCCCTTCTCATTTGCAGGCCGCCAGTCGAATCAGATCAGAGGAGCCGCGCTCTCTAATTCCTCTTTTTAATACAACTTTGCCGGTTAATGGTAAGTGGGGCTGCTTCCACTCAGCATCTCAGCCACAGGGTGGTCACCAAGCACTGTCCTCTCCCTGGCCCCCCAGAGCCACCTGTGGGGAATTCTCTCCTGATCCGCCCTGGCGGCTGTGACACGCACACGAGGTGACCGGCCAGGGATCGCTCCACACGGCCCCGTCCAGACAGCCTTGGTCTCTGCCCTCTCTCTGGGGCTGGTCTTGCCCCAGCCGGGAGGGTGGACACGGAAGAGCGGGTGGCAGGGGGACACGGGAGGGGGGGAGCAGGGAGAGAAGGAAACAAAGGGAAGCAAATGGAGAGCACACAAAACGGCCCTCCACCTCTGAAACCTCAAATCATTCGGGACTGGCACCATTTTTAAATTTCTAAAAGTCCGGAAGTGGGTGCTGTGTGAAAGAGGGAGACCTGGGCTCAGAAGACACTTCACTCCCAGGAGAAGTCTGATCTGGCCAAATTCAGCCCCGATTCTCAACTTTTTCTAGACACCATAGCCGGTCTCTGCCCCCCAACCCACCGCCCCCAATCCCGAGAGAATAATGATCACGTCATAACAACATTAAAGATCACCGCGGGCTCGACGCAGTGCCGACTGCTTGACAAACATCATCTCTCACAAGTCTCGCAGTAAGCTATAGGGCAAGGACTGTGAGTGGCCCTGCGTGCAGATGAGGAAACCGAGGGTCAGAGTGGCTGAGGTCACACACCCTGGAAAGTGGCGGAGCCTGGACTCCCGCCCAGGTCTGCCTGATTGCAGTCTAGGTGCGCACTGGGCTCCGCTAGCCAGGGACCAAGGACTGGCACAGACAGGGAAAGTCATGTGAGGCCTCCAGCCTCAGGCCTGCCTCCCGGCAATAGTGCCCGCAAGCTCTCAGAGCCATGGAATGGAGGCTTTAAGCCCCTGTGCCCAGATGGGGGAGCGGAGGCCCCGGCCGGGCCTGCTGCCTCTCCTCAGCACTCAGCCCCTTCGGGTCTCCCCCGCTTCCTCCTGGGGCTCGTATCTTCCCACGGTCAGCAAGACCCTCCGCCTTCCCTCCCCCTTCTCGGGAAGAACGCAGGCTTTGCCTAAAACTCCTAGAAAACCCTCTGCCTCTGAGTCTTCTCAATTGCCCCCGATCCTTTGCGCGGTCCCAAAAGGCTTCCGGCTTAAGGCTTCCTAGGATAGAGTCCACACTGAACAACTAAGAATCGTGTCTCCCTTCTTGCAACGGAAAAGTCAGCACCCTACCCCCCACCCCCCCAACGCCCGACACACACACACACACACACACACACACACACCCCGGGTCAAAAGCCACTTTGGAGAAGTAAAGGGCTTTGGGTACAGACATCAGGTTGACGGAGGACATGCGCCCCGGTGAGGTGATCCCGGTTACACCCTCATTTTACGCTTTCCCACGTTTCTCTCGTTTGCCTTACAACTTCAGTCATTAAGGAGAAGCAGCAAGACTTAGTGCCCCGCCACCCCCATCCCCTTCCCAGTGCCTCTCATTTCGGAGGGGCCCGTGAAAAGGTCCAAGTCCTGAGGACCTCCCCCCTGCTCTGCTCCTCACTTGAAGAACTGGGGAGCAGTGTGCACCCCGAGAGGCCGGCCGTGGGACAGCGTCCACACCCAGGCCCCGGCACGGTTGGGAAGCCTTCCTCGGGGCCCGCCTCGCTCTCTCCGAGGGACCTCGTGCTCGGAAACGGCTATTTTCACGTCCCTATCTCAGCACGGCCCTGGAGGCTAAGTGGCTTCCCTTTCTGTCCACCTCTATGCTTTCCACCCCCCAAGATGACCGTCCCCAGAACCCCGGCACATGGCAGGAGAGAGGGCCCCGGCTCCCCATGTCCTGCACCAAGACACGCATTGTCCTGGGAACGTTCTGGACACCAGGCTGGAGAGAAGAGGCCGGCGGGCTCCTCTCGGCCGTGAGGGCCCCCTCTCGAGCCTTCTAGACACCAACACAGGATGTCTAGCGGCCTGCTGCCTTGGGGAGAGAGAAATGCTATACCGTGAAGCAGACTGGCTTCGAAAACAAGCCACGGTCTCAAACAAAACACCAGAGGAACACAGAGCTGTCCCCCCACCCGGGGCCTGATGTGCCGTGTGAAAACACTGCAGAGACAAGTTCAAGCCCAGCACAAAGCGCTGTCTGAGTGACTACAGAGGCATCAGAGGGTCCCCCTCTCTCCTCCTGAGCGTCCGCCCCTGTACCTCTTGGGGAGGCCTGAGCCCCCCAGGGGTGGGGGCAAGCCTCAGCCTCCCGAGCAGCCCCAGGACAGCTCACTTGTTTTGCCAAAGAGGCACCTGGTGGAATGCACCTCTGCTTTCTCAGCATCCAGCAGGGAGGGACGTGTGAACTCCAGGGGCCCGTGACAGTGGGAGGTAAGGTCCCAGAGCCATGACCCCATCTGAATCAACAGGCAAACCCTTGAGACCCCCTGGCCAAGGAGGACACGGGGTCAGCCTCCCGTAACTGCCTGAAGCCCCCCTCCCACCCTGGCCGGGCCCCTCTCCAGCCCCCACTCCCCCCCACCCCAGGCCTCCGAGCTCCCCACGCCGAGCAGCCCCCCACAGCTTGCGCCCGGGCGCTACTCACATGCCCTGTTCCCCGTACTGATTGTAGAACTCCATGTGGCTGCATGCCTGGATCCAGCCCACGATCCAGGTCTCTTTCTTGGGGATGGGTGGCATGACCACCTGGGCCGAGGCACGGAAGTGGGGTGTCCGGTAGCGGAGCACCACGCTGGAGGACTCATCGATGCTGGTGGGGATGGGGTCAATAGAGGCCTTCACGTCGATCACGGTGATGCCTTCCCTGAAAACTCTGGCTTTGCCTCCGATGCTCTGGATACAGCCCATGGCACAAAGCAGCGCTCTGATCTCCAGGGAAGGCCAGCAGTCCCAGAGAAAACTGGGCATTGAAAGGATGGAGCTTATGGGACCCAGGGCAGACAGCACTGCTCTCCAATCTCAAATCTCCAGACCCGTATCCATAGGATAGAAAAACTCACTGAGGAGAGGGGGTTTGCATATCACTACCTCGGGCCTGCTTATAAATAAGGATTTCTTTGCATTTCCAGAGCCCTGGGTTCTATCTTCTTCTGCTAGCAGTGGACAAAAACCACCGATATTCTTTGGGTTAAAAAAAGGAAAGTTTGGAGGCTAATGGATAGTCATGTTGCTCGGACATCCAGCCCGTCCGTGCCTCACACGCGGGGAACGCAGCTCCGAGACGCTCCCTGAAGTCCTCGGGCGGCGAAGGCGAACGCCGGCAGACACATAAATAAGGAAGGCTCCGTCCCCCGCGCGGCGCCGGCACCCTCGCTGCACTTCCTGGCCCCTGCCTTCCGCACGCGCTCGCTCGGGGCGCACGCACCGGCCGCTCGCCCAACGGGGCCCAATCAATGGAAGAGCAGTTTCCGTTCGAGCGCGGAGGCCCGGGCGCCCTCGGGGGCGAGCGCCGACCCGCGGCTTCCAGCAGGCGAGCGCCGGGCACCGGCCGCCCGCGGGGTCCCCGTCGGCGCCCAGTCGCGGGCGCGGGCCGACGCCCCCACGCGGGCGCCCCGCGTGCCCCCGCCGCTGTCGCTGTCGCCGCCCGCCGCCGCGCCGGGCTCCGGGGCTGCGCTCCGGCCGCCGCCTGGCTCGCCGCGACCGCCGAGGACCTGGTCGGGGGTGGGGTGGAAGGGACAGGGCGTCAAGGGCCGCCTCAAAGTTGAGCCGAACTTTGCTGCGGGGGACGCGCGAGGCGGCGACGCGTGTGCGCTGGGCGCCGGCTGCGGAGCTGACGGCGCAGCACTGGGCGGTCTCCCCGGAGGCGGTGGCCCCCCACCCCCACCCCGGCCCGCCCCGTCAGTGGCGGCTGCACGACCGCGCGCACCAGCGAATAATAGCCGCCCGTGACATCTCCGCTGACACCCTCCCGGCCTGGGAGTGGCGGGGGCGGGGGGGGGGGCGGCCACCGGCTGGCACTGCAGTGGGCTGCGTGAACTTGCCGGCCCTGGCACTGCCCCCACCGCCTCGCCGCCGGCGCCCCTTCCCCGGCCGGGTCCCTCCTGCCCCCTGGGGGCGCAGTGCCACCCTGCAGGCCGGTCCGACCGGGCGTGCGCCCCTTCCCGGGACGGGATCCTTCGACTCCGGAGAGTGCAGTGCCCCAGCCCCGCCGCGTCGGGCGCCTCTGTCCCCCACCTCGCCAGCCCCAAACGGCCCCGGGTCCCCGCGCGTCGGGCGCGCTCACCGCCGCCGGGGAACTTTGGCGCGCACGCCCCCACCCGGGCGGCGCCACCGACTCACCTGCCCCTCGGGCCGCTCCGCGTGCCCCGGCCGCCGCCCTCCGGACGCCCCTGACCCCTCCGCGGGCACGTCCTCGGGGGCCCCCCACCTTCCCCGGGCAGTGTCCTTTGGCTCTACTAGGGTCTGGGGCGGCCGTGGGCGCCCCCGGCCCCCACCTCCTCCTAGCTCGGGGCTGCCGTGGGGGGGGGGGGGTGGTGGCCGGGGGCGGAGGGCTGAGGCTCGGGGCTCTCTCGCCCCCACCCCGTGCGTCCGCTTTATTTTATGATCATTGTGAGCTTCTGTCGCCGCTCAGCCCCGCCGCCGCGCCGCAGCCGCCTGGCGCGCCCCGCGCTGCCTCGCTCTGCTGCAGCATCGGAAAGGCAACCAGGTCAAACTTTGCAGAAACTCAGCCCCTGCGCCGGCCTGGCCCCGCGTCCCCCGCAGCCGCCGGCCGGAGCGCAGCGCACGCAGGGACCGCCGCCCGCTCGCCGGCCCCGCGGGGATGCAGGTCCGCAGGCGGCGGCGGCGGGCTGGCGGGCGCCGCCTCCTCCTCGCCGCCCGCCCAGCTCTCCACCCTCGCTCCCCGCACACAGCCCGCCCTCCCCCTGCTAATCCTCTCCCCTTCTCCCCCCTCTCTCTCTCTCTCTCCCTCTGCAGCTTGTGGGGAGCTGAGCCTCTCCTTGCATAAACGACATTTCCTTTTTGGCTAACCGCGGGAATTCTGGGTAGTGTAGTTCGGTTTCTGTCTCTGTCCGGGGAGCGGGGGCTCCTCTGCCCTTTGAACCGGCAGCCTCTCTGGGGAAAAGGGTTGCACGGTCCTGGTATTCGTGGCCAAGGCGGGGCCGTGATTGGGTAAAAGCAGGGCAGGGGCCCTGAGAGGCTCCGGGGCTGGGAAGCTTGGGGTGGAGGAGAGAAGTTTAGGGAAAGGGTGCCTGGGACGGAGCCTCTCGGCCCGCTGACAGGTGACCAGGCCTGACGGGGCCCCAGCTGTGAAAAGTGCTGTACAAGCTTCATCATTTCATCCACCATCAGGAGGTCTATTATGCATTCCTGACAGAGCTGGCATCCGAAGCTGGGAGACCCCGGAGACTTGCCCCAGGCCCCTGGCAGGTGTCTGAGCGGATCCTGGGACCTCTCTGGGCGCAGAGGTTCAAAGAGGGTTCGACCCTGGACTCCGGTAGAGCTGTGAACCTCTCTGAGCTGCCGCAAGCCAATAGCCCCACCCCCACCTTGCTATTTACTCCCCCAGGGAAAGGCCAGGTGGTTTGTGACATCAGAAAACCTGGCAGCCACGTTAGAACCATGCTCTGCCCCCGCCCCACCCCCATGACTCTGACCCCCAAAGGTACCCAGGGGAGCAGGTCATCCTGACCACCCTCAAGCCAGACCATCTTGAGTGCCAGTGAGGGCGGGAGCTGGAGAGGGAGAGTTCCAGCCGCGCTGAGGTCTCTTCTTTGAGGAATGATCAGCCAGGTCAAGTGATCCGCCTCATGCCAGCACGAGCTCAGGCCACAGGTACCTTATTTCCAGTCCTGCTGACTGAGGCCAAGGTGGGGTGGCCCTCGTGACCTGCTTTCTGCCACACAGTAGAACCCCAGACAGCAAAGGTCTCCCAAGGACCCCGTGAAACTGTCCATTTCCAGGAAGAAGACTTCCCTGACCTCTTACCCATAGCGGCCTCTCTCTGCTGTAGAGTCCTGCCCCCCCCCACACACACACACATTCTACCCTCCTGGGACTCACTACAGCCTTCAATGCCTCCTTTGCCAGCAGATGATTATTAGGATACAGATGATTGTACGTATATAAGTAAGATGTTAGCGCTGGGGGGTGTCTGTATCATCGCCCATCCCCCATCACACCCAGCATCCGGAACAGAGCAGACCCCACTGGCCAGGGTGCCCCCCGATGTCACAGATGCCATCCTGGTGTCAAGGACAGGCGTGCTCCATGAACACGTGCTGAGCTGAGCAGTTTTCTCATCCAATGTGAAGAGGCCAGCGCCTTCATCTGCTCGCGAAGCAGCCAGAGCCCTGGAGACAACGTTTCCTGAGTGAACGTTCACCCCAGGAAGTGGACTGTTCAGACAGAGACCCGGGGGACGGGGGTCAGGGGACAGAAGCTTTTCAGAGTCTGGATCCCCAGCCAGATCCGGCCAGGTCCAAAGCCCGCTCAGCTCCTCCTCCAGGGATGCTGTCCTTGCCAGCTGGAACCAGCGCCTCCGAGTGGGACGGAACCGACCCCTAGAAAGCCCTGTTTCTAGAGTCCCACCGGAAAAGGGGCTCAGATGCCCACGGGGTGAGGGTTCTGGCAAAATAGAAGCCCCCCCCTCTTAGCCTCAGCCGCATCGATGCCTCTCCTTTCACATCCCCCCGACCCCATGCAGTACTTCGCCAGGCTCTGAGCTGAGGAGTTCCCCGCCCCCCCCAGACCAGCCCAACAGAAGGGTCTTCATGGGCTGGGCTCACGCACAGGCCCCATCCCGGCTCCTGATGGGCCCGGCTCCTGCTGCCCCAGCCCTCAGGCCCCTTTGGCCTTCCTGCCTCCTGACTCGGTCTTCCTCCTCAGCATTTTCTGGGGTTTGTGAGTGTTGGGCACAGACCCACAGCTGCCTCAGCATATGCGGAAGGCCCGGATGCATCCCCACGTGTGTGGGACTCTGGCGTCTGCAGAAGAGGAAAAGGGGACATCTGGGTGTAACAGGCCCAGCACCGGGGGGGACCCTCCCATCACCCCCTCTGCTGACTTCATCCTCTCCCCTAGACCTCAGTCTCCCTAGGCTCCTCAGTGAGGGGAAAGAGGAGGGACTGGACGCACAGTCCCAGTCTCGGCTCGGAGATGGTGCACTCTTCAGCATGGCCACTTTGGGGACTCAAGGTCTGGTCAGCAGGAGTACAAGTTCCCTCACTTCTGGGCACGTTGGCCCAGAGAGGCCATGGCAAACCAGTCATATAACAAATCAGAGGTAAGAACGACATGACCCTGCACAGCTGGGGTTTAACATGCAGCCCAAACAAGCCAAGAGCCCTCCGAGGTCTGCAGAAAGAGCTAGATGCTCCTCACTGAGCGTCACCGGAAGCCATCACACATATGGCTCTCCACAACGACCCCATGAGCCATCCTCTGTCACCATGGCATTCTGCGGAGGAGGCACTGAGACCCGGTGAAGACAGTGGCATGGACTGAACGGCAGCGGCCCGGCTCCAAACCCCGGAGGCTGGTGATTCAATGTAGCGGGCGCTCTGGTGGCCCTGCAGCTGTAATGGCCTCGCTTTCGTGGCCATCGGAGACCTTCTCCCTCATTGGCCAACCTGCATCTCAAGGCCAAAGCCAGTCCTTCAAGAGCGCTCAGGCTCCAAGGGCGTGGTCATCATGGGACTAGAAAGGCATTTCCCAGGAAGGAAAAGCCCTTGTTCTGCACATGGAAATGTTAATGCTGGAATTCTGTTGCCCTGGGAAACAAGTTCTCTCCTTAACTGTTTGGGACCAGATTGGAAGGCAGTGGTAAGGCTTGGAATGTCTACCTGGGAAAACGGGGAAGGGGGGGGGGCAGGGCTGGACGGACAGGCAGACGGCTGGAGGCGGGCACTGGGGGTCAAGGCCACCCAGCTGCAGGGCCCAGCTGACATCGTCATTGTACACCCCGCCTATGCCGGCAGCGGGCTCAGGCCTGGCCAGGTGAGCAGAGATGCGATCTCAGAGAGGGCTGGTCCACGGCTTCCACTACAGCTGCGGAACTCGGTCCCAGTACGGTCATCCAGAGGGGGCCCCGCATTGGAACCCAGGTCACTCTCCCCGGAGAGGCAGTGGCATGCTGCAGGAGATGTCTGCAAGGCGGCGTGTAACACCCACTGCCTAGCGTGGGTGCCTATGGGGCGGTGCAGGCCTTTCTGGCCAGATGTTCAGAACTACATTTCTTCTAGAGCACGTGAGGCTTGGAGCTCCCACCATCCGCACGTGCCTCCCTTCCCCCGCTTTGACTGGACACCTGCGCTCGGTGGGGCGCGCAGAGGACACTGAGGGCACAGCCAGCGCCAGCACAGACGGCAGGTGTGGTCCCCACAGGACTTACGTCCCACGGGCCAGAGTGATGTCAGGGTAAATCCAGAAATGACTAATAGAAGTATGAATTAACATGAATAATATATAGGCACAAATTCATACTTGAAATGGTTACAAGTATCGATTGCTGTAAATCAGGACCTATAGAGTAAATTGATTTGTGTGTGTGTCCCGTGTTGAGCTTGGGGAAAGGAGGGTGAAGGGGAAAGGAGGGTGAAGGAGGAAGCACTTTCGGGGGGGCGTGTTGAGGGTGTGTGTAGTAAGCATAATAGAGGAGGTCAGAGTGTGTGAGGACGTGCGAGTGTGTGATGGTGCGGGTGAGTGTGACCGTGTGGGTTTGTGCATCTCTGTGTGGGAGGGTATAGTGGCTGTTGTGCGGGGAAGGGGGGTATGTGGATGAGTATGTGTGTCCGGGTATTGTATGTGCCCGTGTGTGTGTGTGTGCGCGTGTGTGTGTGTGAAGTGCGTCATGGTGTGACAAGCATAAGTGGTGTGGGTGTAGATGAGCAAGGGTGTGTTTACAGTGTATGACAGGAGTGTGCCTTGTGTGAGGGTAAATCTGTATGAGCGCGTGGGTGTAGGAGTGTCCAGGATAGTACGTGTGTCCCTGTGTCTGCATGGACCTATGTGAGCGTGTGCCTGTGGGAGAGGTTGAGGGTGTGTCTGCGTGGAAGTGTGGATGGTGGGCGTAGCTGAGGGTGTTTCTGAATGTCCGTGTATGTGAGAGCGTGTATGTGAGAGCGTGCATGTATGTGTCTGTGCACGTGGGCGTGTTGGGGCCTGGGGTCACCCGCGGGATGGAGATTTCACTAGCCAAATGGAGGTCACCTAAGGGTGGTGAGGGGCTGCTTCTCCCAGTCTTAGTCACGGGGGGGATGGAGGCGCCCTCTGGCTCGGCTTCCCCAGCGGAGTGTTTAGACACACAGTTCTGGGTGCCAAACGGCCTGCCCTCCCGCACCATCGTGGGCCCAGCCGGGGAGCTGAGGCTCTGGGGGCGCCCCAAAGTCAGGCAGCAGCCGCCGGAGTGCGCACACACCCTGGGCCCCCGCACAGGACTCCTGGGGCACAGACCCACGGCATCCGCGGGACTGGGGGGTCCCCGTGGGGGTCACGCGTGTGGGCGCTGCCCCAACCGCCCCCGCGTCCCGCGTCCCACACCCGCGTTGGCCGGAGGCGGCGGCGCCCTGGGTGCGGCACTGGGAGTTCTCCAAGGTGCTAAAATAAACCCCGCGGAGGATCAGGTTTCCCGACCGAAATAACCCAGGAGCGGCCTTCGAAATGCGAACTGCGAGAGTGATCAAGCAGGGAGCGCCCGGTGGGGGTGGGGGTGGGGTGAAAAATGCTGCTGTCGCCCTCCCAGGCAGGGGCCGGCCGCTGCCCCTCCCTCTCCTCCCCTCCAGCTGCACTCACCCGTCTCCCCAGGACACAGCCCCCTCCAGGGAGTGGAGCTTCCCCCCCACTCCCTTCCCGTTCCCTTCTGGGGTCGTCACCCCAAATAATCCACCTCCTTTGGCCATCCGTCTTGGTAGTAGTTAGTAAGTGTGTAGTAGATTGGAGCCCAGGCTCGGGAACCAGATATTCGTTCATTTGATAAGTATTTATCAACTGCCTGCTATATGCCAGGCGGTGCCTAGGCCCGTGGGCCCATAAACGAATAGAGGACAGTCCCTGCCCCCTGGGCTGACCCTCTGTTAGGAGGACACTAGCCATTGACACACACAGAATAAGTGTTATGGCTCGTTGGAAAGCACAGTGAGCAAGAGGAAAGGAAAAGAGCAGAGGAGGAGAAGAGGTATTGGGGTGATGTTTGAGTCCTGGGGTACCGCTCTGGCTCACTGGATGACCGGAAAAAGTCACTTCACCTCTGAGCTTTGATGTTCCCATTTGTTTGATGAAGACTAAAAGCTTAACTTTGAAGTGTGATAAAGACTAAAAGCTTGACTTTGAAGTTGGCACGGGGTGGGGGGGACGGGGGGGGTAAGGGACACACACTTAGCTCCAAGTAGGCGAGAACGACTATCAAGTACAAGTTAATGATAAATGCACTTGGCGGTACTAATAGGAGTAGTACTAGATAGTAGCGGTGGAGCCATCTTAAACGCTCAGAGACAAGAAATAACAAGCTGCCACGTACAAACTGCTCCAGGTCCCACAAAGCTGCCAGAAAACCTCTCCTGCTCTCAAAGGGGAGAGAGGCAGTGTATCTAAGTGGTTAGGGGCGAGGGCTTTAGGCTGAGACCCCAGTGTGGATCCTGGTTTCCTCTTACCAGCTGTGGGCCCTAGAAAATCACTCCACCCTCCACCCAGCCCTTTCTCAGCACCTGATGGGGCCGGAACAGGAAGGCCGTGTAGACCATGGGCTAGGTGGGTAAGGGCTCAGGGGAGGCTAGGAGGTCTGCAGGCCTAGGGCCACCCCAGAGTCACCTTTGCACTGGTGACCGGTCTTTACATGAAGCCTGGTGCCTAGCCGGCCTCAGGCAGCATCCCAGAAGTGAATGGGTGAATGAACGAGGGCCAAGAAGTCAGGAAATAGAGAAGCTAAGGGGCGTATGGCCAGAAAGACAGCCCGCAGGGACCAGCCAGCCCCCGTCCCAACTGTGGCCTTGACCAGCTGTGTGGCCTCCCAGGTGATGCCCCCACCCCAGGCCACTCTCCCTCATCTCTAACATGGGGAAAGGGTGGAAAGACGTGCCCTGTTGGCCAGAAGTTTCTATGATCCCTGCTCTTCCAGGCCTGGGTTCAGCAGTAGGTGGCTCAGGGTGACCCATCAAATCTATGGGAATGCATCTCAGCCCACTTGCCAAGGTCATGATCAATGGGGATGCATTTGGCACTTGCCACTTTAACCACGTATCATATTCTACTCTGGGGTGCAGGGCTGTGGTGTAGGGGTGGCCATGTCAGAAGAGTTCTGGAGACTCATAAAATGGAAGCAAACTACACGTCCAATAATCAGGGGTTGTTTACGTAAAGTATGGCCCACCCACATGACAGAATGCCAAGCGGCCATTGAAAAAAAAAATAGTGGGGTTGTCATGGAAACATGGTCAGGTTTATATTAAAGGAAAAGGGTAGGTTCTTTTTTTTAAAGGGCATATAAGCCAATCATATTTTTTAATTTTTTTAAATATCTTTATTTTATTTTGAGAGGCAGAGACAGAGAGCGAGCGGGGGAGGCGCAGAGAGAGAGGGAGACACAGGATCTGAAGCAGGCTCCAGGCTCTGAGCTGTCAGCACAGAGCCCGACGCGGGGCTCGAACTCACGAATCGTGAGATCATGACCTGAGTCGAAGCTGGACGCTCAACTGACTGAGCCCCCCAGGCGCCCTGAGCCAACCATATTTTTAAATGCATATTTGTGTATAGATGATGTATATAGATATAGTTTGTTTAATATATACTCCTTCTAGTTATTAAAGTAATACTTGCTCTTGTAAACTACTTCATCAATTGGAAATGAGACCCTTTATAACCTGACCACCCTCATGTTAATAGCAGTGGTCTCCAGACAGTAGGATTTACACCTATATCATCTGCACTTATTGAATTTATCTCAATCAGCATGTAATGCCTTGACAATATGGAAAAAATAAGGGAATTGGTAAAAGTATACTGTTTTATAAACTGGCTAGTTATTTCATGGGTGTGTAGCCTAGCTCTCCAATTAGACTTCAGGAAAAGATCAATGAAAGCATCGATTCAATGAATGAATTCTGAGAATTTTTTTAAATGCTTATTTATTTTCAGAGAGAGAGAGAGAGAGAGAGCAGGGGAGGGGCAGAGAGAGACGGAGAGAGAGAATCCCAAGCTGACAGCACAGAGCCTGATGTGGGGCTCTGTCCCAACACCATGAGATTATGACCTGGGCCAAAATCAAGAGTCGGATGCTTAACTGAGCCACCCAGGCACTGCCAAATTCTGAGAATTTTTGAGAAGTAGTACTGTGTGGCCTATGGTGGCCTTATAGAGGGACGGAGCCTGCTTCTCAGCTGTCTGAGAATGTGAACAGGGCCACACTACCTGAGAGAAGAAGAAGCAGGTCTCAGGCTCAGTGAGCCCCTCACAACATCCTTCCGTCAGCCCCCCAGAGTGGGGAACAGAGGCCAGGAGGGCTCAGGGGACTTACTCGTGGTCACCAAGCTGGTAGTGGCTGAGCCAGGGTTTGAACCTGGGGCTGTCTCTCTCCAGAGCCCACTCTTAACCACTCCTGGGTGCCAGAGCCCCGCCCGATCCCACGGACCTCCTCAGCGTGGATCCCATGGTGGCCCTGAGAACCTGCTGGCAGCTCTGACCGGCCCAAGATGCTGACACAGACCTCGGGGTATTAATAGCCCCAGTCTGGGCTCGCCGCCTCTTCCCCTCCTGAGGTCAGCCCGGGTCATGGGCCCCGTGCAGGGAGAGGAGTGCCCAGGTGGAGGACTGAGCGAGCGTGCCCAGGTCCCTGCTGTCTGAGGGATCTGTCTTGAGGCCCTCCTGGTCCACTCCAGGGACTGCTTGGGAGTTGAACCTCCACCGTTCTGGGCTTCTTGGCCGGAGGCCTTCATACCTCTGAGCCTCCGCTTCCTCATCTGTAAAATGGGGGTGGTATATCATCTTCACAGAAAGGTTGGTTGTGGGGTGAGGAGAAGCCAGAGCATGTAGCTCAGTACATGGCCCGCCACCCACGGACTCTGAGCACATCTCCATGTGCTTCTGTCCAGGGTCCCCAAGGAGGCAGCACAGGTCATCATCACTACACCCAAGGGGCTGGGATGCAACACAGTCTGGGCCATTGTCTCCTGTGTGATCAGATCCTGCTTGATCTGGATGGAATGGTCTGGAAGAAGAAGGCTTCACTCCCTTGCAGGGAGTCTGCAAGGAGCCCTGGACTGAGGACCGAGGGGGCTTCTGGCTTCACACCAACCAGGTGCGGTATGGGTGTGGGTCCTTCTGAAGGGAGCACTCAAGATCAATTCCTAACCCACAGGGTTGAGGGCTCACTATGGGGCAGGGACCCTGCTCGGCATTTAACAGACACCATCCCCCTGACCTCACCGCAGCCTTTGAGAGGTAGATGCTGTTATTCCCGTGTTCCAGGTAGAGAAGCCAAGGTCCAGACAGGCCGAGTGACTTGTTCAAGATCCCACAGCTAGTTGGTGGCAGATCCCAGCTCATCCCCCATTTGTCAGACTCTGGAGACCATGGCTGGTGCCCCGTGGCCAGCGAGCACTCACTGCCCCCTGCCCCCAGGCAGCCTACTGTCCTTGGGAGGCTCTGAACCTGGCGCCTGGAGGCTGTGGGGTGTCACAGGGAGGACTCTGTGATTGGAAGGGAAGGCACAGCCTCCTGCGTCCATCCCAACTGGATGGACAGGCCCTGCCTGCCCCTAACTGTGAGATCAGAGTCTTCACCCCAACCCTTCTGGCCGCCCTCTATCAATGGCTTTCCCTTGAGCCCAGGCCCAGCGGAGACTTTGGGTTCCTAGAGTCACCCAGGTGGGGACAGAGAGGCCTGACCCAAACCCCAGATCCTCAGCTGGGCCCTCTGGGTTTGCCTCTCTTGTCCTTCTGCGTTCTGCACCGGCCACGCGGGCCCCCGAGACCTCATGTGGGGCGTCCTGTCCTCTCGCCACGATTCTCAACCCAAACCCCATGGTTCTGTGACCCTACCCCACACCTGCAGTCATTTCCATGTCATTCCATGACCCCCACTGAACTGAGCTCCCCGGGGCCAGGGGCGGACCTGTCATTCACGGCACGCGCCCGGCCCCTCGAGTCGCGCCAGGCGTTTGATAAGCACTGATGAGCTGCCCGAAGTTGCTGTCGTGCTCCCGTCCTTCGAAAAACTCTAAGCAGCGGAGCCAGCCTCCAAAGGGGCAGATCCCTTACCAGCCGATCAATTAACCCTCCCTCTAGCGGAAATCAGATCTTACAGATTGCCATTTGATTGGACTCTCGTGCACCAAAGCCAAATTCAAGCCTGATGGAAAAAAAAAATAGGAATCAAACCCCAGCCTACCAGCTTAATGAAATGCTGTCACAGAGGGGAGGGGCCGGCCCCCAGCGGGCCCGAGATGATGCTGTCCGTGACGTCGTTCAGTACCTGGAGAGGCCTTTGGCCTGGCCCTGCTGTCCGGCCCGCGGGACGGGGTCCAAGGGCCCAGGCCAGCGGGGAGGGCAGGCCTGGCTCACAGCGACCCTCGCTGCTCAGACAGAACCTGGTAAGAGCAGGGGTTAGTTCAGGGCCCGCATCTGGGGGCCTCTGGGCCGGGCCAGCAGGAGAACTACATTTCCCAGAGTCCTCCAATCCTGGGGACTGAGCCATTGGAAGATTTAAATAGCCCAGGCCCGAGGCAGCCAGGCCGCAGGCTGTGGACTCGTCCGCCTCCCCGGTGGCTCCATTGGCGCTGGCCCGCGTTGGTGGGCTCGATTGGCTGCCCGGCTGGCACTGACGTCCCCGCGGAGCCCGGTGGCAGCTGGAGGTAAACAGCCATGTGCAGTCTTCCACTCTATATTTAACAGCTGCTGCGGAGAAGGCAGGGAGGCAGGAAGGGAGTGGTGGCGGGCTCCCCGGGAGGCTCCTGTCTTCGGGGAGAAGGCCTCCCAGCCCTGCTGGCACCGGCCCTTGCCGGGTGAGGCTTCACCATGCCAGCCTCCCAGAGCCGCGCCCGCGCCCGGGACCGCAACAACGTCCTCAACCGAGCCGAGTTCCTGTCCCTGAACCAGCCCCCCAAGGGCGCCCCGGAGCCCCGCAGCTCGGGCAGGAAGGCCCCGGGCCCCTCGGCGCAGCCCCCACCCCCCAGCGATGGCGCCCGCGAGAGGCGCCAGTCACAGCAGCTGCCCGAGGAGGACTGCATGCAGCTGAACCCCTCCTTCAAGGGCATCGCCTTCAACTCCCTGCTGGCCATCGACATCTGCATGTCCAAGCGGCTGGGGGTGTGTGCCGGCCGCGCCGCGTCCTGGGCCAGCGCCCGCTCCATGGTCAAGCTCATTGGCATCACTGGCCACGGCATCCCCTGGGTCGGGGGTACCATCCTCTGCCTGGTGAAGAGCAGCACGCTGGCCGGCCAGGAGGTGCTCATGAACCTGCTCCTGGGTGAGTGTGCCCGCCGTCCGCCACCCACCCCGCCAGGTCCCTGGGAGGGAGCCCACACCACCCCGCCCCGGGCCAGCGTGAGGGGGGCCCTCAGAAGCCGACTGGCACCGGCTAATGAGGTTAGGCAGGAAGGGTGCCCCAGAAACAGACAAACCTCCAGCCTGGGAAAGAGAGAACGGGGGATGCGCAGACAGGGGGCCCCTCCAAAGCAGGGGCCTTGAGAAGGTGGAGGCCCTGCGGAACCTCTAAGGAAGGGCCCAGCTCTTGGCAAAGTGGCCCGCTGCCCCAGAGGCGGCTTGAAGGACAGGGTGCTGGAGGCTGTGACCTCGAGGGAGGCCATCAAGAATCTGGTGGGGGTCCCGGTAAGTGTCCTAGAGAAGGGGTGACTCCCATGCCATGGGTTGGGGTCCTTGAGATCCTGGGCTGCTTGCAGATGCAGACAGGGCTTGTGAGCCCCCCGCTGCTCTCCCCCCGCCCCCCCCGGATGGTCAGAGACCCTGCCTGCTGCCCAGATTTGGGGGTGCGAGAGGTCCAGCCCAGGGCTCCCGCCCACTTACCTGCTGCTTCCTAGGTGACTCGCTGGAGAAACGGGCCAGGTGAGCTGGTGCTGGTTTGTTTTACCATGTTTTCTGCCGCCAGCATCTCTCCGTTTGGCACTGCCCTTTGCCGGGCACCACATGGGACCCACTCCCCTCCACTCATAAGGTGACACCGGCCCCCATCCTGCCCATCTCCATGCACCTTCAGATCCCCAAGGTGCTGGGGGAACCAGCGTCCACTCTCCACGCTGGGCCCCTGTCTGTCTTCCCCCCCCCCGCTCCCCGCCCCCCTCGCAGCATGGCCACCAGTTTGGGCTCAGGCAGGGGGAGGTCTCAGGCCATGCAAACCCTGCCCAGGGAGCCCAGCTCCAGAAGGGGTGTAGCCTGGACCACTGAGGACTGCGATCCCAGGCAAAGCTGCAATAATGTGCACCTCGCTGCTCAGGTCTCGGGGAGGGGGGGCGGGGGCTGGACGCTCTGTGTGGGACGTGGGGAGGAGGAAACCGGCAGGTGCTTCCTTGCACCCTCCACGTTTTCTGGTTCTGATTATTAAGTTGTTTACACTCCTTATTGTCCCTCCCGAATAGACAGTCCCACGTGACTGGGGCGATTATCGCTCCCACTTTACAGATTAGGAAATTGAGGTTCCTATAAATAAAGCAACCTGGCCAAGGCTTCAGAGCTAGAGATTTGCACCGGGTCCGCCTGACACCAGGCTTGAGCTCTTTCCAGGCGCCCTGGCTTGGGCTTCGGGGGGCAGAGCCCTGCGCTCAGTATCCAAGGTTTCCCTGCGGCTCTCACAGCCCCGGACAGAGCAGCCGGTTCAGAAAACTGTGTTGGGAGTTAGATTGTCTGGGGTCCGAGGACGGGGGTGACAAGGGACCCTCAGGCCCCTCTCAGCCCTGCTCCCTAGACCCCCTCCGCACACCCCTTCCCTGGGCGACGTTGGAAGTGGTAAAGCTGTATCTGTAATGTGTTCAGTGTTTACCGCGTGCCCGGCGTTGCGTGAAACACACCTTCGCTCCGAGTCCTCTCACAGCCCCAGGAGGGAGAAGCAGTCTCCTTCCTCTTGTAAAGAGGAGGAAACTGAGGCACAGGGTGGTGCCTTGCCCACGGTCATGCAGCCAGTCAGAGAGTCAAAGACGGAGCGGGGAGCACCTCTAGCTTATTATGTTGTTGTTGTTGTTTAATTTTTTTAATGTTTTATTTATTTCTGAGAGAGACAGACAGACAGACAGACAGACAGACAGTGTGAGCAGGGGAGGATCAGAGAGAGAGGGAGATTCAGAATACAAAGCAGGCTCCAGGCTCTGAGCTGAGCTGTCAGCACAGACCCCAATGCGGGGCTCGAACCCGCAAACCGTGAGATCATGACCTGAGCCGAACGCTTAACTGACCAGGCCGCCCAGGTGCCCCTCCTCTAGCTTGTTAACAGGAAGTTTCTGGCTCATTCCGGCAACCAGCAGCTGTGGGCACAAAGGCTTCTGCTTCAGAGGATGAAGACCAAGGCTCGGGATGCCTCCCTTCTTGAATGAGAATGACAGGCGTTCTTAAGTTTTTAAAAACATTATTTGTTGAGCTTCTTCATGTACCAAACACTATGCCATGAATGTCCTGTATTTCATAATCTAAAAATATTTTTAATGACTTAAGTATTCATATACCCACTTCACAGATGAGTTAACTGAGGGGTCCAGGGACATGTCCACCCTGCACAAGAGTTAGTGGTAGGCCCAGGGACCAAAGCCATGTCCTCCAGAAGGCAAATCCTTTGCCCCCCCTCCTGCCCCCCCATGCACTGTGAGCCTGCAGGCTGCACGGACCGCCTGATCATTCCAGAAGCATGAATACAGCAAGGAGGTGAAGGGTCTGGGGGGAGGTTTTCCACCTACCGGCAGCTTTACTGATGTATCTGGGTGCTAAGAGCACAGAGAAATAAGGGCTTGGCCCAAAGCAGCCTCTCCATAGCAGGTGCTCAGAGCAGCCGGAGTGCCCTGTGGGCTCTGCTCGCTTCATGGGGGTGCAGACCAAGCCCCTCAGTTCCGTGGCAGAGAGCCGCAGCGGGTACCCAGGGTGGGTTCTGATCCCACAGCTCTGGCGCAACCTGCCGGGGGGCTGCCCACGCCATCCTCCACCTGGGGAAAGCAGCCCGCCCACTGAGCAGCACAAAGTGCAGACTTCTGTCTCTCCTTCAGTCTTTGGGGGGCCAGGGTGGGGAGCAGCTTTCAACCCTAGAGCACAGGGTCCAAGGTCAGCCTGGGCTTTGTCCAATCCTTCCCTGACCCTTTCCCTCTCTGTGAACTTGGCCAAGCCAGTTCCCATCTCTGAGCCTCAGTTTGCTGATCTGTACATGGGGCCCCAGGGCTCACGGGAAGCTGATAAGGCCCTTGGCACAGTGGGAGGCGGGTGAGCAGTCGTGCCCCATGCCACCACCCAGCCCTGCCCTCCCGCCCTGAGCACCAGGCGACCTAGCGAATTCCCGGGGGGGGGTCTCTGGGCTGGGAGTGGGGGCCCCCACCTGTGTAGCTGGGACCTGGGCCCCCTGCAGCCCCAGAGGGGAAAACTCAGGAGGCCTGGGAACACAGCTGGGCCAGGAGGAGGTTCTCTGCGCTGCCCCCCACCACCCCGTGCCCCCCCAGCTATGCTGCCCAGCCTGGAGAAAACACCTAAAGGGGCCTTAGCAGCTGGGAAAACCTTGGCCTCCAGAGTCGGCTGGACCTGGGGGCGAATCCTAGCCCTGCTGTGGGAACTCAAACAAGTGACTTTGCCTCTCTGAGCCTCGTTTCCCTCATCTGTCGAATGGGTGGCTGGGACAGCTCACTGTAAGAATCTTGGCACGTACTGATGCCGGTTAACGCTTGTGCAACTCTGCGCGTCACCATCCGTGCCCCATCACCATTATCGAGAGCAGTCCCGGGGTTTCCCCCAGGCTCCAGCCACCTGCGAGACGACTCGGTCCCCTCCCTCGCCCCTCCCCTGCAGCTCCAGGCTTGATGATCCCACAGGGAACACGCAGCAGGTGATGCAGGCCGATCCCAGCTCACCAAGCCCGTGCCGGTTACTTCGTGGGCCTCCTTGGCCGACCATGGCTTCTGTGTCTTGTTGCCATGATCTATAAAAGTGTCTTTATTGACATCGTCCTGGTTATGAAAACCATACACTCATCCCTTTCTGTATCATTTTTTTTAAGCTTTTTATTTCTTTTTTTTAATTTTTATTTCTAGGAGAGAGAGAGAGACAGCATGAGCAGGGGAGGGTCAGAGAGAGAGGGAGATACAGACTGAAACAGGCTCCAGGCTCTGAGCCGGCAGTCAGCACAGACCCCGACGCGGGGCTCGAACCCACGAACCGCGAGATCATGACCTAAGCGAAAGCCGGACGCTTAACCGACTAAGCCACCCAGGTGCCCCTCTGTATCATTTTTTAATGGTGAAAAATACATACATGACACCACACTTGTCATTTTAGCCATTTTAAGTATACATTTCATGGCCATTGAACACATTGACAATGTCATGCAACCCTTACCACCATCCATCGCCAGAACTTTTTCCTCGTCCCAGACTGAAGCCCCGTCCCCGTTAACCCTTGACTCCCCGCCCCTCCCCCAGCCCCTGGCAGCCACCGCTCTCCTTCCTGTCTCTATGAACTTGACTTCTCCAGGGACCTCATAAAAATGGAATCACACACCACTGTCCTTCTGTAACTGGCTTATTGCACTTTGCGTAATGGCCCCCAGGTCCGTCCATCCTGTAACAGGCATCAGGAGTCCCTCCCTTTGCAAGGCTAAATAATACCCCACGGTCTGGCTAGGCCACGTTTTGTGTACCCATCATCTGTCAGTAGACACTTGGCTGGCTTCTGGCTTCTGGCTGCTGCGACCCTTGCTGATCTGAACATGGGTGTGCAAGTCCCTGCCTTCGGGGCTTTGGGGTAACTACTCGGAAGTAGAATCGGTAGGTTAAATGGCAATTCCAAGTTTAATTCTTCAAGGCACGCCCGCACTGTTGCCCGTGGCCGCTGCTCCGCTTTACGTTCCCACCAGCGACACCACAAGGGCTTCCTTTCTCCGTGTCCTTCGCCGATGCCTGCTGTTTTCCGGGTCTTGAGAATAAGCGTCCCAGTGAGTGTGCAGAGTGGAATCTCGTGGTTTTGAGTTGCATTTTCCTGAAGGGTTAGTGATGTTGACCACTCTGTCATCGCACGCTCCTCTTGTGAGAGAAATCCGAACATCACGAGGACGGGTGACCAAAAGAGCGAGTGCTTCCCTTAAGCCCCCTCCCCAGGAATAACGTCTCCTTACGGTTTGGGCCACGGGCCTCTGCACGCATGTGACAGCCTAGCTCTGTGCACGTGCTAACGGATCGTAGGTTTCTCAGATGACCTCCTGCGGTGTTTTTCCCAGCTTGGCCTCAGTCTCACAGGACCGGCCGAGCCGTGAGCATGCCCTTTGGGATTGTGGCCTCAGCCCCACATCCCTTTACCTCAACCTTCAAGGTTCAGAAACCAGAACTGGCCCCTCCTTGCAGCAGCCCCATGCCCCCCCCCCGCCATATAATCTGTGACGGCATCTCTCTCTCACCGCCCCCTGGGTCCTGCTCTCAGTGACGGATTGGTGATGACTCCCCCCGCCTCCGGCCACCTCCCAGCTTCCAAAGCCTGTCCCTGATTTATGACTACCTAGGCTGACCGGCCTGCCCGTCTGGAGCTCTCCTGCGGAGATGGTGGCTGCCGGCTATGTAGGGAGAAAACGTTCCCCCGCCTTCTCCCAGCTTCACTTGTCATGTCTCCGTGCGGCTCAGTGAGAGACATCAGTCCCTCTGGGGGTCCTTCAGCCGCCCCCTGACCAGGCACTGTCCTGACAGCTGCCCTTGTGGCCATGTGTGACAGGGCAGGCTCGTGTCTACACTGCCTGGCACTCAGCTGAGGGAATAGATGATGCTGTCAGACTCCTGTGCCCATGGTTTTGATCTCCTTGTACCCGAACCGTCTTTGGAGATAGCTAGAGCCGGCCTTAGTACCTGGACTCTTCAGATGAGAAAGCAGATGGTTCAGGCCAGGGGAGACAGAGGCAGGCCAGGGCCTTCGCATCGGCCCCCTCGGGGGTGCCCAGGGCTGGGGGCATGGCTCTGGCTGAAGTCAAGGGCCACCCAGATCAGGAGAGGTGCGGGGCCCGTACACACGCATGTATACACACACACGCACGCACACACACACTACTCGCACCAACAGAGTGGAGGTCCCCGTGCTAAAAGACTGGAGGTTCCCACCTACCCTCAGGACACACACCCCCCACTCCACCCTGTGCGCCTCCCTCCCAGCTAGATCCTGCTGAAACCGGGGGCTGGTTTTTTAAATAACTTTTCTGTGCATGTGCTGAAATCCACATGAAATTGACCATGTTAACCATCTTTAAGTGCTGAAATTCAGTGGCATGAAGCACATTCGCGTTGTAGGTAGCTATCACCCCACCCACCCCCAGAGCTTTTCCATCTTCCCAAACTGAGACTCTGCCCCCACTTCAACAAGAGCTCCTCATCCACTCCCTTCACCTGAGAAGGTCCCAAGGTTCATCCATCCCCAGCCCTTGGCCACCACTGTTTACTTTCCGTCTCTATGGATTCATCTAATCTAGGGAACTTCCTCAAAGTGCAGTCATGCAATATTTGTCCTTTTGTAAAAAGGCCTATTTAAAAATGTGATGTGCCCAGTAATGCCTGCTCCTGGGAAGAAGACAATTAGGGGCGCCTGGGTGGCCCAGTCGGTTGGGCGTCCGGCTTCGGCTCAGGGCATGATCTCACGGTTCGTGGGTTCGAGCCCCGCGTCGGGCTCTGTGCTGACAGCTCAGAGCCTGTTTCAGATCCTGTGTTTCCCTCTCTCTCTGCCCCTCCCGTGCTCATGCTCTGTCTCTCTCTGTCTCAAAAATAAATAAATATTAAAAAAAAAAGACAATTAAATGCAGAATCACAAAAAGACAATAAAAATCACCCTCCTCTTCCTACCTAGAGAGAAGCGCTGTTAACCAGTCCGTGGAGTGTGGCTCCCAGACTTTTCGTCTCTGTGCATAGACGCATCTACATCTTATTTTACAAGAACGGCATCATACTGTAAATCCTGTTTGGTACTTGTGCTTTTCCACTTAAAAAACCCCAGAGCGCGCCTCCGGTGGCTATAAATATACACCTGCCTCATCGCTGGCGGGGCCCCAGCGCGCCATTGTCTAGACTTGGCCACGATACGTCCCTTCCGTCTCCTACTCAAGGGCATTGTGTTGGTGCGGCCTTCAGGGTTACGAAGACGGCGAATCACAGTGCGCGTCCCTAATGACTTCCCAGGGAGATCCCCCGCCGATGGAAGAGCGGGGTCAAGGGAGGCATGTTGTAAAGGCTTCTAAGTCTGAGGCCAGACGCCCTTCGGAAAGTTTAGACGGATTGACGCTGCCCCGCAGCACTGCGGGGTTGTCCCCCAGCTCCTGGCGGACTTGGAATGGGGAGATAAGAGACAGGGAGGGCCCCCGGGCCAGGGGAGCTGGGACCCCTCCTCCCTGCCCCAGGGGGGGAGAGGCACGGCCCACAAACCCGTCCCCTGGCCAGCCAACAAGGAGCCCCCCTCCAGGCCTGGCTTTGCTCGCTGCTGAGTCCACAGCCTCCCCGTTCCTGCCTCCTGCCCAGCTGACTCCCCAGTGCTGGAAAGCAGCTGAAGCGCCACGGGGCCCGTGAGAGGTCACCTCAGCCATTCCTCTGCCTCCGGGCAGATGCGCGTGTGCGCACACACGCATGCACGCACACAAGCGGCCAGCCACGGGCAGGCAGGAGGCCTCAGGAGCAGCGAATTCCAAGTCGGCCGTGATAGCGGCTCTTTTCTGAGAAAGCTCTGGCCGCTGCCTCGGCCCCTGTGACCCGCTGGTGGCGCGGGGGAGCGCAGGGGGCACCGAGCCAGGCTCTCATGCTGCTCTGAGGCGGCAGCAGGACCTGGGGCGCGGCTGCGCTGCCTGCCCGGGGGTCTGGACATCTCAGAGCCCGGCTTGCTGAGAGGGGCCTGGAGTGGAGCCGGCTACAGCCAGGACAGTGAGTGAGGCCGAACCCGGCGTCCCAGGCGCCGTTTACGAAGCGCTTCCTGCGAGCAGCGCCCTGAGTGGCCTCCGGGGTTTTGTCAGCGAGGGGAGGGAGGCTCCGGACGTGCCAAGGTCGAACTTGGCAAGCAGCTGACCTTGAAGCTGGCCTCCGCTTCTGGAGCCCAGGTGCGTGCGCAGCCCCTGCCCTGCTTGCCTGCAGGGGTGGAGGCTGGGGAGGCCAGGTGGCCTGCCCTGCTCGCACCGCGGGCTCCGGTCACTGTCCTGCCCCTCGCCCCCAAGCGCCCTGCCAGCCGACCTTCCCCGAGGGCCCCCCTTGCCTCCGCTCCAAGTCCAAGAGGAATGTAGGTCAGGGAACTTGACAGCGCCGTGCGACTGGAATTCACGGAGCCCTGAGTGATGGCGCCATTTGCTTCTATTTCTGGGCTCTAGATTATGCGCTGACAGTGTCAGAGTCACGGTCACAAGGAGGGCTGGCTGGGGTGCTGGGGGAGGGGAGAGCGGCCCTTCCGGACAGCAGGAGGGGTGGGGAGGTGCTGGGAGGCCCCGGGAAGGCGTCGGCTCTGCCGGAGAGCCGTCTGTCTCTCCATCCGCTAAGCCTCAACACCGAACGGCTGCGGCGTGGGGAGTGGGAGACCCCCGGCCCTTTGCACCTGTAAAGGAACTCTGTCTAACCAGTGCTTACTGCCCACATGCCACCTCGGCCCGCGGCACTCTGCCAGCCTGTTTCATCAGCCCCAGACCCGGCCGTGCCTGACCTACCCAAGAACCAGTCATACCCGAGAACTAGAGGTCAAGGGAATGAATGAACAAGGCATAGGATGGGTCGGGCTGGCGGGACAGCCAGCGGCAAAGGGGTAGAGTCTCCACCTCGTTATGGCTTCCAGAGACAGAACCAGCTGGAAATAGCAGATTCCCAAAGGCCCAAGGTGCAGGGCTTTTGAATCATGGGACACAGGAGCGCCTGGGTGGCTCAGTCGCTTACACATCCAACTCTTGGTTTTAGCTCGGGTCATGAGCTCACGGTTCATGGGTTCGAGCCCCGCACCAGGCTCTGTGCTGACAGTACAGAGCCTGCTTGGGATTCCCTGCCTCCCTCTCTCTCTGCCCCTCCCCTGCTCGCTCGCTCTCAAAAATAAACACTGAAATCACGGGACACAGGTAGCCTCTGAGGCCTCTGTGGGGGGAGGGGAGGGTCCCTGAACCGAGCTCCCGAGTGTGACCACAGGGCCGCCTCTGTCTTCTGTTACGCATACTGAATCTTTTATCTGCTTTAAAGGGGGAAAAAATGCTTTGCCCCTAAAAAAGGGGTGTGGGTCTAGCTCAGCCCTTGGCCTGTGGGTCCTGAGCACCCATCAGGAGAGCTGGGCATGTGGGGGGATTCGGGCACAGGCCCTGCCTACCTTCAGCCACCGAATCCGAGTGGGGCCCTGAGCCGGGGGCACCCACCCGACAGCCCTGAGATGCCGCCCCCGCCCCCTCCCTCCCGCCTGCCTCTGTGCACACCCACACCAGGGTTCACACTCTTCTGGGAAGGCGGATTTTACACCAGCAACAGCTTGCCAAGTGGATGGGCCTTGGGTTTTCGCTGAGAAACTTGGTCACCAGTTAGCCAGTCGACTGTGCCTTCCAGTGGCTGGTGTCATGCTTGGCTCTTCTCAGGGCCCGATCCTTGTCCACATTAACCCCCTGCCCCCAAGACCCCAGCCGGCAGCCCACCCGACACCCAGACTGCACAAAGCGCAGGGAAGGCTGGACCCTGGGCGCGTTGATTTCCCGTCAGGAGGTGGGGGTCTCGGAACGGGGCCAGGTAATCTCGACCCTGGGGGAACCTCAGAGGAGGAAACCCTCTCACTGATGCACCTGCTGGATGCCGGCCGCCCGCCAGGATCAGGCTGCCTGGGACTGAAGAACGAGGGAGAATAAGTCAGCAGGGGGCAGGGGAACGGCGGAACCCTCCAGAACAGACGAGCCACAGGTATGAATACTCCAGCCTCTAAGGCTTTGTCTTGTCCTCCGTAAAATGGGGACGATAGAGCCTGGCTGCTGCGACAAATGGTGTGATGGTCCTTCTGAAAGTTACCACCTCGAGTTACCATATGGTGCCGTGACTCCTTCCGTAAGCAGGTGCTCGGCAAATACCTGTGCACAAGCATCCACAGTAGCCAGAAGGTGCAAGGAACCCAGGCGTCCCCGACAGGTGAACAGATACACAAACAGTGGGGGGGGGGGAGGGGTTTCCCGACAGTGGAATATCATTCAGCCTCGGGAATGAGGTTCGGATGCACACTGCGGGCACGGACCTCGAACACCTGATCCTGGGTGAAAGGAGCCTCACACAAGGGCCCACGTGCCTGATTCCCTGCTTAGGAAATGCCCACGGAGGCAAATCCACAGGGACAAAAGGCAGATTAGTGGCGGCCAGGGTTGGGGGGACCAGGAGAGGGACAGGTTGCGTAACGGGTAGCGGACTTCCTTGTGGGGGCGATAAACGTGTTGGCACCGGGAGGAGGCGGTGGTTGTCCAGTCCTACAGATGTTTGTTGTTGTTGTTGTTGTTTAAGTTTATTTTGAGAGCGAGAGAGAAGCATGGGCGAGGGAGGGGCAGAGAGAGAGACAGGAGAGAGAAGCCCAAGCAGACTCTGAGCTGTCAGCACAGAGCCCGACGCGGGTCTCGAACCCACGAACCGTGAGATCATGACCTGAGCCGAAGTCAGACGCCTAACCGACTGAGCCCCCCAGGGGCCCCAACCCTGTGCATGTATTAAATGCCACTGAATGTACACTTGGGTGACATGAATTTCACCTTCGCTTCTGAAATACAAGGACAGTCCTGTGCTGCTCCCAGCACTGCAGGGACGCCAGTGAGGTCCTTCTGGAAGAATCACCAGCCAGCGTGGTGGGTCAGGGCCGAGGCCCTCCGCAGGGGCCCGTGACGCCCCTGATGACCCACTCTGTCACGCTGGCACCTTCACTGAGCACCATGAACAAATTGGGTCCGGACCGTCCCCGAGCAGGTGTGGCATCCGGGAAGAGAGACGAGTAATGCTGAGAAGGTGTGCGGTGTGCCGGGACTTTGGTAAACAGGCGGCCAGGAAGGCTGCTCTGCTGAGGGGAGGGAGGGCACGAGCCGGGTGGGCATTCCAGGAAAGGGCGTTCAGGTACAGCACAAGCAAAGGCCCTGAGGTAGAAACGTGCCCAGGGAACAGCGTGGCTGGAATGAAGAAAGCAGGGCGGGGCGGGGGTGCTGAGGGTGAGGGGACGCTGACAGTCCCCCGGGGCCTCTCCCTCTCGCCCGCAGCCCTGCTCCTGGACATCATGACGGTGGCCGGCGTGCAGAAACTCATCAAGCGTCGTGGCCCGTTCGAGACGAACCCCAGCCTCCTGGACTACCTCACCATGGACGTGTACGCCTTCCCCGCCGGGCACGCCAGCCGCGCGGCCATGGTGTCCAAGTTCTTCCTCAGCCACCTGGTGCTGGCCGTGCCCCTGCGCATCCTGCTGGTGCTCTGGGCCCTCTGCGTGGGGCTGTCGCGGGTGATGATCGGGCGCCACCACATCACGGACGTCATCTCGGGCTTCATCATGGGCTACTTCCAGTTCCGCCTGGTGGAGCTGGTCTGGATGTCTTCTAACACCTGTCAGATGCTGATCTCCGCCTGGTGAGCCCCGGGACTCGAGAGAGGGGCAGGCGCCGCGGCCACCCCGCCACCGCGTCTCCCCCCGTCACGGCTGGAGGCTGGCGACCTCGGCCAGGCTGCCCGGAGGCTGGGTGTGGCCGGCGGGGGCAGGTGCCCTCGGCTCCTTGGCCTGGACTGTGCGGGTCCTCTCTGGGCGGGCGGGGGGTCCCCGGGGGACGGCTGTGCTTTGCTTGCGCCACACGAGGACTCAAGGTGACAGGCGCGGGGCCGAGTCATGTCCTGCCCCTTCGTCATCCTCACGACTGCTGAGTGCTTGGCTGTGCCCACTGTGCCACGGCACGATGCCTGGCAAAACGCCCCCCCCCCACTCCCACCGCCCAGCACAGGCGCCACTGCCGTCGACCGTCATCGATAGCTTAGGGCGGCACTTTCCAGAGGGCACCCTGCCGGACGCCAGCCTGCAAGATGCTTTGGGAAGGAAAAGGGTTTTGTGGTCAAATACACTTGGGGAATGCTGCGTACTCTTGCCCCCATGCCGGACATTCACAAGGGCCGTTGTCGTCTTAAAGGCTCTGACAAGTCCTGTAGAAATGCTTCCTGTCAAACACGGTTCAGCTCCGTGTTTCCTCAACTTATTTGGCCACAGACCCCTTTTCTCGAGGAACAGCTACTCACCCCCAAAGAACCGCCGTCTCCTCAAGCACATTTTGGGAGAGGCCGCCCGGGAGCCGGAGGGTGTGGGCAGAGCCCACGGCCACGGGCTTCGGTGCCGCTTTGGCCCGCGGGGGCCGGACTCCATGTGGCCTGATAGGTCGTTTCCAAGTGCCCATCATGGATGTGTGTTTCATGTGACAATACAGGCAATCTGCAGGGGACCCTCTCTGTGCTCTCTCCTCGTGTGATGCAAGTTTCCAGGCTGGGGGGAGGGGTCTCTGTTGACGTAAAAGGGTGGGATTTCTTCAGCCCCAGATGGGCCACGGTGTCAGGTGGTCAGAGGTGAATGGGCTTCTAGATTTTTCCAGGCTGGTTGGTCGTTCTCCCTGAAGTCACGATGCAGGGGCTCGAACTCACAAACTGTGAGATCACGACCTGAGCTGAGATCAAGAGTCAAACCCTTAATCAACTGAGCCACCCAGGCGCCCCCATTTTAACCTACATCTTAATCACATCTGCAAAGACTGGATTTCTGAATAAGGTCACATTCATAAGCAAGAGAGTTACGACTTCAGCATATCCTTTATGGGGCCCCCCTTCGATCCTTTGGGCGAGGAAGCCACCTTCCTCTCTCAGCCAGGCCATGGGGACAGGACAGCACGTTCCCGTCTGCAGAGGGGCCCATGGCGACTGGGACTCTGGACCCAGAACGCTCCACAGGCACAGCCCTCAGGCCTGACTACCCTCCCCTCCCTCTGCGGGGGACCCACATCTGCCCCCCACCCCCCTCCCGGGACATTGCCCCAGCAGACGGGGCCCTCCCGAGGCCCCGGCTTCTCTCTTGAGCCTCCGGTGTTGCCTCCCCGGCTGGGGGTGTGGGACATCTGCACCTTGTCTTCCCCCGCCCCCCAGGGGCTCTGGGGCAGCCAACCGGCCGGGCCACCACGATTAAAACCCCCGACTTGCAACCCTGAACACTGGCTGCTTCTGGAGTCTTTAAAACACATTCTGCACATTTCCACAGACGCTCCCAGGCGGCGTGTTTGTGACACGCTGAGCGGAAAGGGTGAGGCCGTCTTCCCTCTCACCTTGCCCCCTACCCTGGGGGTCTGTCATCCGGTGGGTCCTGCTCCAGCTGCGGGCTGGGGCCCACATCCCCAGCAGGGACGCAGGGCCCCAGGGGCTCCGCCTCTGCGGGGGGTGGGGTGGCGGTCTCCGGGTCTACGGTATGAGGAGGGGCTGCTGAAGAATGGAGGGCCCTGGCAGCGCCCCTAATGCCTGGGGCAGGGGCTGGTGGCATCCCGAGTGCCTAACAAATGGTTAAGAGGAAAGGCGTCCTGGGAAGCCCTGTCTGGGAGGCACATCGTGCGGGGTGCCAGTTACACTGGGCGCTAGAGACCCGGGCTCAGGCCAGCGCCCACCGTTCCCGGCAGCGGTGACATCCTCTCTCCGAGCCCTGGGGTCCTGATCTGTGAGGGCACGTGTGACCCAGGGGCGCCCGCCACGTGGGGGCCTGGCGTAAGGTCTGCACTCAGGGCCGTCACTGTGGCATCCTGCACGGAGCCCATAAGAGCAGGGAGATGGGAGCTTGGAGTAGGCTGCGATTCCTCGGGGACGCGCCACCTCCCCCTGCTCCTGGAGAGCGCCTGGCGGTGGGGGGGGGGGGCGAGCAGAGCCCCGGGGGCAGCCTCCAGAGCCCAGCGACTATGGGTGCGGTGTTCCGCGGGAATAGCGAATGCACGCCTGTGACCAAAGCCAATAACTGCTCTCTCTTTTTTTAAATGGTGAATTTTAAGAAGTGAGTTTCGAACAGTAAACCAAACCTGCGTGCCCCGAGAAACCCCAGGGGTCAAGACGCAGCGACCTTTTCGGGATCTTGCTGGATTGGACTGGATAGAGATTCTGCTAGGGATTGTTGCCTCTGTATCCATGAGGGACGTTTGTGCTGTTTCCTTGGTTTGTCTGTGTCCACTTGGGCCATCAGGGTAATGCTACCTCGTCTATTTTTCTGAGAGTCTGTGCAGAATTGACACGATTTCCTCTTTACCCCTCAGAGTTCAGGCCACTCCTTTATTCCTGACCTCTCAGGAACCACCCATCAGTGGAGGTGACATTCAATTCACAACTGACTTGGGGAGAGGAGGGGACGGGACGGGACTTAGACCTATTTTACAGGTGAGGAGACTGAGGCTCAGAGAGGGAAAGTCATTCCCCCAAAATCACTCAGCTAGGATGTGGCAGAGCCAGTGTTGGAGCCCAGGCCTGAGCAGCCTCACGGCAGAAGAACTCTCTGGAAGACAGAAGGGCAGGGCACCCACCAGCATCAGGGCAAAGTGGAGGGCAACAGGTGGGTTGGCTTTTTTTATTATTATTATTAATTGAAGTATAGTTGATGGACAATATTATATTTGCTTCCGGCGTACCACCTTTTTTTTTTTTTTTAATGTTTTATTTATTTCTAGGAGAGAGAGAGAGAGAGAGAGACAGCGTGAGCAGGGGAGGGTCAGAGAGAGAGGGAGTCACAGACTGAAACAGGCTCCAGGCTCTGAGCTGGCAGTCAGCACAGAGCCTGACTCGGGGTTCGAACCCACGAACCGCGAGATCATGACCTAAGGGAAAGTCGGACGCTTAACCAACTAAGCCACCCAGGCGCCCCACCACCTTTTTATTTAATTTTTTTTGAGAGAGCAAAAGCGCACGTGGGAGAGAGGGAGGAGAGGGGCAGAAAGAGAGAGAGAATCACAAGCAGGCTCCACGCCCAGCACGGAGCCCGGAGCCCGGCGTGGGGCTTGATCCCATGACTGTGAGATCATGACCAGAGCGGAAATCAAGAGTCAGACACTTAACCAACTGAGCTGCCCCAGGCACCCCAACCGCTTTAAAAAACAAACAAAGTCAAATCCCCTGCATCAGAGGGATGCCTACGTTGTCTGAAGTCCACCTCAGCCAGACTTCAGACTGGATGTCAGGTACGGCAGGATCAAGCCTCAGGAGCTGTCAACATGACCCCTTCTCTGGCCTTCCATGCCTTCGTCCCCCCCTCCCGTCAGCCGTACCCAGACCCCAGGGGCTTTCACATGCTCCTCTGGGGCCTGGAGCCTGTCCTGAATTTACTCAGTGCCGTCCCGCCTCCTGGTTTCTCTTTTCCCATCCCATCCGCCCAGCATCCCCTCTCAGCGCCGCCAGCGGCCATGGCAAATGCAGTCCCTACGCAGCGTATGAAAGAACGGGAATCCAGAGACTACCAGCAAGAACCATGACCATGGACACCTGTGAAGGGCCAGGCAGGAACGTGTGGCTTGTCCCTGATTCTGCTGTGACCAAGGGGTCGGAGGGGGTGTCGACACAAGAGCATATTGGGTGGGATTCAGAATGGAGCCTCTTTCAAGGAGAAGGTGGCCACCCCCAGAACTCGGGGGCTCCTGGTGCCTTAAGAAGAGGCAAGGCAGATGCCTGAGGACATGTCCCCTCAAGGTGGCCTGGCCCCAAAGGTGTAGCCAGAGCTTCACCCACACTGGGTTTCCTTGGTAAAGGTCACTTGATCGGAGGGCCCGGGGGGTGGGGGCCGAGCCGGAGTTGGGCTGGGCTGGGCCATGTTGAGGAAAGAGCACACACAAGGGAGTCACACAGATGTGGCTTCAAATTCTGGCCCTGACGAAGCACTGAGCCCCCTGAGCCTCGATTTTCCTCTCCATAAAATGGGGGTGAGGCTTGCCGTGCACGGGTGTGAGCATTAGAGCAGAGCCCCGTGGAGGCCTGCGGAGGGAAGAACGAGCTGCCTGGGCCACCGTGCCCCTGGAGAGGCCCACGCCTGTTCCCTGGGCACTCGGGACGGGACAGGGAATCCGGAGCGGGGACGTGTGCCCGTGTCCTGGCGGGACCAGCACGGGCTGGCCTCTGGCCTGGTTTGCCTGGACCCAGGTCACTGTGGTTCAGGTCCCAGGAGAGGGATGAGCCCCACTCCAACCCCAGAAAAGGGGAACAAAACAGCTGTTCCATCTGGTGAGGAGGACTTGGGGACGGGGGGTTGTGGGGACAGAGACACAGAGCTGGGTGCGAGGGGCGGGACAGGGCCTGCGGCTGGGACTCAGAGACCTTGCTGGCTCTGGGGCTGTGCCCTCGTCTGTGAAACGTGCTGCTGCGCCTGCTCTGCCCTGGGGAAGGGGCTGCACCTTCAAGTCCAAGTTCACGGGTGAGAGGGGCCGCTGGGAGCCAGCCTCTTGGGGACACGCACTGGGGGGCGGAGCCTTGGGGAAGGCCAGAGTACTGGTCTCATCACAGTCACAACGAGGAGCTCGGGCGCCCCAGATGCTGCCAGCCCTCCATGGAAAGAGGTGGCCCTGGGACATGTCCGTCCTGGTGATGCTTCCGTGCGCTCACGCCAGCCCAGAGACGCACACACAGGTGCCAACCTGGGCCACAGCTCACGCCTGCGCGTCCACAGTGCCCCCACTCTCGCCCGACTCGTGAGCCAGAGGGAGACAGGAAAGGCCACTCCTACGGTCGATGTTACATTCAAACTCAGGTTACCCTTGTGTCTTCTTTACTATGAGAAGGAAATATATTCGTGCTGGAGAGAGGGGGAGGGGTGTGGAAAAACAGGTATAAAGAAAATAGCCTTTCAGTTCATCTTGGTGTCATGTTGCCTTGAGATCACCCTTAACGATCCCATTCCCGGTGCCGGCCGCCTAAATTCTCACACGCACACGCACACACACACACACACACATTTCTTTTTTTTTTTCTTAAATAGTTTATTGTCAAGTTGGTTTCCATCTAACACCCAGTGCTCATCCCCACAAGTGCCCTCCTCCATGCCCATCACCCCCCTCCCCTCCCCCACCCCATCAGCCCTCCGTTTGTTCTCAGCATTCAAGAGACTCTCATGGTTTGCCTCCCTCCCTCTCCCCCACTATTTTCCCCTTCCCCTCCCCCATGGTCCTCCGTTAAGTTCCTCCTAAGCCACCTATAGTGCAAACATGACATACACACATTTTAAATCAAGCAGAATGACACATATTGTTTTTATAATCTGCTCTTTCATTTCGTCGGATGTCACGGACCCATGTCTGCGTCAGGTGCATCTCTGGATGCTCTCACAGGGTCCGCACAGCCGGCAGCTGCACACATGCTGTACGCTCTCTTTTCATTAATTTCTTTCGTTTTAATTCCAGTATAGTTAACGTGTATCAATTTTCTTTCCTTTTTAATGTTTATTTATCACTGAGAGACAGAACACAAGCAGGGGAGGGGCACAGAGTCTGCAGCAGGCTCCAGGCTCCAAGCCGTCAGCACAGAGCCCACAGGGATCAAACCCACGAACAGCGAGATCATGACCTGAACTGAAGTCAGACATTTAACCGACTGAGCCACTCAGTGCCCCCCCTCCCCCCACTGTGCATCTATTTCTTAACCAGGCCTCTCTGAGAAGATACTGATTTATTAGGCTCCTGGCGGTTTGTCGCTGCTGTAAGCCACATTCCCGTGAAAACTCGCTCCATCGTTGTGCACATCTGTGATCTTCTCCTCACAGGACGTTCCCAGAGGTGGGAAGGAGAGCCGAAGCCTCGTCGGCATAGAGTAGGGGCCTCCGAGCCAGGCGGCCCTGGCCTGAGACCCCACTTTTCCACTCCCCAGAGGGGTCATCAGCATTGCAGAGCCTCAGACAAATCAAGGGTGACGATGACGGTCCCCATTGCCCGAGGATCTGGGGAGGAACTGATGACGCAGGCAGCGTGCTGTGGCAGACAGAGTAACGGCCCCCCAGGGACGTCCCTGTCCCAGTGCTCAGAACCCGACATTAGATGGCACTGGGAATTAAGGCAGCAGACGGAATCGAGTTTGCTAACCAGCTGAGCTTAACGAGGGAGCATAAACTGGCTTACGCAGGTGAGCCCAGGGCAATCACATTAAAAGTAGAAGGGGCGGGAGGGAAGGCAGGAGCGTGCAAGGTGGGGGCTCAGCCTGCTGGCCTGGGAACTAGGGGAAGGGCCTCTAGAAGCCGGGAAAGGCAAGGAAATCGATGCTCCTCCGGAGCTTCTAGAAGGAACCAGACCTGCCACACCTTGATCTTAGCCCAAGGAGGCTGTGGACCTCTGACCCACCAGGCGGTGAGATGACAAACTGGTGTTACTTTAAGCTGCTGAGCTCGAGGTGATGAGTTACGGCAGTGATGGGGACCTCACCCCCAGTGCCCCACTCGGGCCCGCCCCCGGCCCCACCTGCTGCTGTGGCCATTGGCCTCACTGCCCCGGTCCCAGAATCGAAGCCAACCATCAAATCTGAAGTCCTTGGAAGCACCCAGCCCTGCAGCCCCTTCACAAATGGGAACACTGAGGCCCCGTGAGGCTGTCAGGGCCACACCAGGTGCCCCAGGCGCTATGCAGCTGCCCCCTGACTCTGTCCCCCGGCTCCTGGCTCCAGGCCAATGGGGGGGAGGGGAGGAGGGCAGAGCAGCAGGGGGCCTGAACTCACCCCTTCCTGGGCTGAGCGCTCTGAACCGTCAGGTTCCTCTCTGTGGCGTCCGAGCCCTTCTCCAAAGTCGCTGGTGGCCGGGATGGAAGGGGCCCCCCCAGCCTAGAACTTTGGCCTCCCTTAGTGTTGTAATTTGTCAAAACAAAGGGCAGGAACTTGGGGTGTCTGAAGACCCCCAGCAACTACTGCCTGCCAATGGGTGGGGCTGGGGTGGAGGGCGGCGTCTCCAGGAAACAGGCCAGGGTGGGCCTTCTGGGCTGAACCGTGTCCCCTGCCTCCAAATAAAGACACCGGAGTCCTCACCCCCTAGCACCTCAGAACATGACTGTATTTGAAGCCAAGGTCTTAACGATGTGACTGAGTGAAAAAGAGGTGGCAGGTGGGCCCCGATCCGGCAGGCAAGTGCCGGACAAGAAGGGGAAATTTGGACACGGACCATGTGACCATGGAAGACGCAGGAAGAAGACGGGATCTGGCAGCCAAGGAGAGGGGCTTTGACCTTGGACTTGCTGCCTCAAGAACTGTGAGTCAATAAGTTTCTGTTGTTTCAGCCCCATCCCCACGGGCTCCTACCCGACCTGTGGCCCTTTTGTGAGGCAGCCCTGGCGCACTGATGCAGTGACTTTATCAGGCCGGCCAGCTCCCACCTATCAGCACAGGAAGAGCAAGGCTCAGGGGAGATGGAGACACACGCCAGGCAGGGGCGGGTGTGGAGCGCGGAGCCCTGCTCTGGGAGGGGCTGAGATACTTCTGGGCAGCGTGGGAAGAGCACTGTGCAGGGAGCCGCCCTGGAGGGCTCTGGCGTCTCCGTAGATGCCGCCAGTGTCCTGAGCCCCTGCCCTGGGGACACTGAGGGAAACGGTATCGCGTGAAGTCCCCGTGTCCCCAGCCCCTTCCCCGCCTGGGGAAAACTCCAGAAGGGGCAAGCGAGGGACATCAGGAGTTAGAGGAACGCACGGCCTCTCGGATCAGTGGCCATCTGGCTGCAGGAAGAAACGGAACATCTGGCCAGTAGAGCGTTTATGTAACCCACGTGTGAGCACATGTGTCCGAGCGCAGGCGGGTGCCCGGGCCGCACTCCCCCCGGACTCTGCCCCGTGTGCGAAGTGGGCCTCATAGTAAGAGGGCTGTTGTGGCGACAGGGTGATGCTGGACCTTGGTGCCTGTGAGGTCAGAGCCCCGCGAGCCCTCCCCGTGCCCCACGGAGCTCGTGCACACAGGCACGTGTGCGCACACGCAGTGTTGGGCCTCAGCTTTCTTCCCTGTGAAATGACTCGCAGGAGACCTCTAAGCTGGCTTCCTGCTTCGCTATTCTGTAACCTGCACACACACAGAAAACGGCACCCACACAGGCTCACACACCGTGACACCTCAACACGTGCATTCTGATGGGTGCCTTGCCTGTGTTTATACACGCGTGTGTGTGCTCTCGCACCAACACACACACTCATACGCGTACACGTATTTCTATGTATCAGTCTCAGCAGATTTACCAAATAAAAGCATAGGATGCAAGGAGCACCTGATGGCTCAGTCCGTTAAGCGTCTGACGCTTAATTTCAGCTCAGGTCATGTTCTCGCAGTTCGTGGGTTCGAGTCCCGCATTGGGCTCTGCGCTGACAGCTCGGAGCCTGCTTTGGGATCCTCTCTCTCCTTTTCTCTCTCTGGCCCTCTCCTGCTTGTGCTCTCTCTCCCAAAATGAATAAAGTTTAAAAAAAATGCAACACTCTTTATTTAAAAATATATATATGTGTGTAGGATGCAATATTTGGAACATACGAATGCTAAAAAACTATTCGTTTATCCGAAGTTCAGATTCAGCTGGGCGTTCTCTATTTTATCTGGCAGTCCTAGTGTGTATAGGTTTGTGCGCATGCACGGCACGCACACACACACACACACACACACACACGCACGTGCGCACACACGCTCATGCAGACAGTGGGGTCCCCAGACCCAGCCTAGGACATGCCATCTTATCTCCCCAGCAGAATCTTCAAGACCTTCCTGCGACTCGTAATTGGACCCACAGCTGATCTGCGCCACACCCCACCCTGCTCCGCTCCTGAGGTCAGTAGCCTGGCCCAGGTCTAGGCTTGCTGGTGGGAAGGGAGCACTTCCAGCCAGAGCACAGGCTTGCTGGGACCCCGAGACAGCGTCCGTCGCCAATAGCCCAGCTGTGAAGTCTGGCGGCCAAGCCCTGGGAAGGGCCCTCCCCGCCCTTGGGGCCGCAGCCTGGGCCTGGCCCTGAGGAGGGAGGTCCGGTTGGGGTCAGAGACACAATCTGAGCCCCCTGAGGCCTCGTGTGGACTCTTCTCCGTCTGGTGCTGCGCCCCCTGGTGGCAGAGAGTCAGCACAAGGGGGTCCTGACACCTCATTCCTCACTCACATCCTTCAGGGACGGGTTTGTGTGGAGGGGCAGCAGTGCGCAAGGTCCTAGAAGGACCCTGGTGCAGAGAGAGGAGTCCCTGGGGGGGCTGGGGGGGGCGGACCCAGACCTGCCCCTCCCCCACGTGACCTGGGCGGCCGGCCACCCCCGCCCCCCCTTTTTTTTAAATTTTTTTTTCTTTATTTCTAGGAGAGAGAGAGAGACAGCGTGAGCAGGGGAGGGTCAGAGAGAGAGGGAGTCACAGACTGAAACAGGCTCCAGGCTCTGAGCTGGCAGTCAGCACAGAGCCCGACGCGGGGCTCGAACCCACGTACCGCGAGATCATGACCCGAGCGAAAGTCGGACGCATAACCGACTAAGCCGCCCAGGCGCCGCTCCGGCCCCCCTTTATAGGAGAGGAAGTCTAGCCCGGAGCCCCTGGCCAGCGGATGCGCAAGCAGTCTCCTGAGAGCCTCGCAAAGAACAGGGTGAGTTTAAGAAAGCATCTCTCCCGGGTTAGCCTGCGTTCTGGTTACGTAAGAATGCATTTTCATTATTTAAAAATGAGCACACGCAGCAAAGCCAAAAGCAAACATTTTTTGGTTATTCCTTGGAGAGAGTTTTGTATGCCTTCACACAAATTTGGATGTATTTTGACAAAAAAGCAACTGTACGCTGTAGTTTGGTGACCTACTTCTTCCATTTACTAACATATTGTGACTCTCGTCCCGCATCAGTCATTAGACATCTACCTCTTGACTTCTAGCAGCCTCGTGGTGAATCCTTATATAGAAGAGACACATAGGGGAGTCTGGGGGGCTTAGTGGGGAAAGCATCTGACTTCGGCTCAGGTCATGATCTCGCGGTTCATCGGTTCGAGCCCCGTGTCAGGCTCTGTGCTGACAGCTCGGAGCCTGGAGCCTGCCTTGGATTCTGTGTCTCTCTTTCACTCTGCCCCTCCACCACTCATGCTCTGTCTCTCTCTCTCTCTCTCTCTCTCTCTCTCTCAAGAATAAACATTAAAAAAAATTTTTTAAAAGAAGAGCTATATATATATATATATATATATTGGTTTGGTTTCTAATTGAGAAACATACCATACCATAAAATTAACTGATTTAAAGTGTACAGTTCAGTGGTATTTAGTGTATTTACAATGTGGTACAATCACCACCTCTACTTAGTTCCAGAACCTTTTACACACTCCAAAATAAACCCCCACGGGCACCAGGTGGCTGAGTAGGGTAAGGGTCTTCAGCTCAGATCTTGATCTCAGGGTCATGAGTTCAAGGCCCGCATTGGGCTCTGTACTGGGCGTGAAGCCCACTTCTAGGATAAATAAAGTTTTAAAAGATCAAAAGCCCATACGTGCCACGCCGTGAGCCCCAGCTCACCCCCCCAGCTCCTGGAATCTACCGGTCTTTCTGTGTCTACGGACTTGCCTCTTCTGGACACTTCATACAGAAACAATCATACCGGATGTGACTTTCCGTGTCCGGCTGCGTTAGCGTCACGTCTTCAAGGTGCGTGCACATTGTAGCTGGTGTCTGGACCCCATTCCTTTCTACGGCTGAGTGATATTCCATCGTACGTACCTTGTGAGTCTCCCTCCGTCCTTGGGTGGGTGTTTGGGTTGTTTGCACTTTCTGGCTGTTGCGAACGGTGCTGCCGTGAACATCGGTGCACGAGTATTTGTTGAGTACCCGCTGAAGTTCTTCCGGGTGCATACCTGGGAGGGCAACGGCTGGAGCACGGGGTAATTCCGCGTGGGTAAAACCGCCAACTGGTTTCCACAGCAGCTGCACCATGTCGCTTTCCCTCCCGCGAGGTACGAGGAGTCCCCATGTCTCCACCTCCCCGCCCACGCTCACCTGCCTTTTCCTTGTAGCCTTTCCAGCGGGGACTGAAGTGGCGCCCTGGTTTTTGCATAAGTACAATTAACACAGTCACAACCCTTGTCTGTGCCTCTTTGCACAGTTGGCCTATTATTGTGTTAAGTCCCTACCAGTGGAATCGTTCCTCACTCACCCAGGAGTGAGGGTGCGTGTGCGTGTGTACACATTTCTTTAAAAGGTTTTTTTTTTGGGGGGGGGGCACCTACGTGGCTCAGTTGGTTAAGTATCCGACTCTTGAAATGGGCTCAGATCATGATCTCATGGGTCATGAGTTGGAGCCGTGTGACGGGCTCTCCGCGGAGGTGTGGAGCCTGCTTGGGATTCTCTCTCTATCTCTCTGTCTCTAAATAAATAAGTAAACATTTCCTTAAATGCTTTTGGTGGGGCCCCTGGGTGGCTCAGTTGGTTGAGCATCCGACTTCAGCTCAGGTCATGATCTCGCGGTTCGTGGGTTCGAGCCCCGCGTCGGGCTCTGTGCTGACAGCTCAGAGCCTGGAGCCTGATTCCTATTCTATGTCTCCCTCTCTCTCTGCCCTTCCCCTGCTCACACTCTCTCTCTCTCTCTCAGAAGTAAATAAAAACATTAAAAACAAATTTTTTTTTTTAACAAAGAGGATCAGAGAATTGAATATTCTTTTATTCAAGGACTGTTAAGGAATAGAACAATGACAGACAATGCCAGGGCTAGAAGACAGACAGGTGAACCTACCAAATCTGTGAGGGGCAGATCCTTCTACTAGTGTGCAAAGTTCACAGAGAGCAGATAAGGCGGGGCTCTCTTGTAGACCAATCTAACCTGGGTAACTAAGCCAGAAGGAACAGGGCAAGAAAGGAAAATTATAGACACATTTCACTCATGAATATAAAGGTAAAGCATCAAGCCAACACAACTAGTGCATTCGCTGAATACGACATTGTCTAAAAATGCGTAACCCAGGGGTACCTGTGTAGCTCAGTCAGCGGGGCGTTCAAGGAAAAAAAACTACAAGATCATCTTTTGATTTATTTGTTTATGTGTCATTTTCTCGGCATTTTTTTTTACATTAAAATTTTTTTCCTTCATAGTTTATTGTCAAGTTGGTTTAAGATCATCTTAATAGATGCTGAAAGAATATTTGTAAAAGTTTGACATAAATGCATGTTAACAGCTTCTCAGCAATTCAGAAATGGAAGGGAACTACCTTGAGGTTTCCTTGGGGGGAACATTAGCAGCATCGCCTCTGAGGTTAGAAGCAAGAAACATTCAGGGCCCTGGGTGGCTCAGTGGGTTTCAGCATCCGACGTTGGCTCAGGGCATGATCTCACGGTTCGTGAGTTTGAGCCCCGGGTCAGGCTCGCTGATGTCAGCGCAGAGCCCGCTTCGGATCCTCTGTCCCTCTCAGCCCGTCCCCAGCTTGTGCTCTCAAAAATAAGTAAAACATTAAAAAACAACAACAAGAAGTGGTCTGCGTAGTATTATTGCTTCTTCTGTCAGCAGTGAGTATTTCTGTGGTTTAGGACACTCAGGGTGTGGGGTTTTTCAATGGCAGCCCCAGCGAATTCCTACGAAGGCCGAACGTTTTCTCATGAGCTTGTTAACTGTTGGATTCGTTCTTTGTGAGTTGCCTGTCCCTGTCATCTGCCCTTCCCTTGTTCAGGAGCCTGAAGGGTGCTGAGAGACCCTCACCTGGGCAGGTCAGCAGCCCGCCGTGCCGAGAGCGAGCGGGATCGTGCTGCCGGACAGAAGTAAACAGGTCCCTGGAAGCAGGTGGCCTCTCTTAGGACCGCAGGAATAGGGCAGAGCCGCGGCTTTCAATTATTCAAGGATCGAGGAGCCTACCTGCAGAGGTTTGGATGTCATTGGCCTGGGGTATGGTCTCTCCCCGAGTGATTTTTTCAGGCTACCCAGGTGATTCCGGTACAGCAAAGCTGAGAACCGGCACCCTTGACCTCCAGGACCCTCAGCTGGAGAAGCCAATGGTGTCCAGCTGGGGGGTGGGGGGTGTGGCCCAGGCCTCTGCATCTTTAGCAAGAGTCTGTGATTTCTCACCCAGGCTGATTCAGGAAGGCCCTGGTACCTATGTCTACTGTCCCCGCTGCAGACGAGGAGAGGGAAGCCTCGCCCCTGGACACTGGTGTGTGTTTATTCTGTTCGCACAAGTTTATTCTGCCGCAGCCACCGGGGGTTAATTCAGTGCAGTTAATTCCGCCTGCACAAGAACCCAAACCAGGCTCTGGGTCTGCGGGACCGCAGCCCCAGCTGCCCATCAGGGTCCGCACGACGTCGGCCAAGTCTCCTGGCTGCTCGGGGCCTCCGTTTGGGCGCCTCTAACTTGGGATGAATGGGGTTGTTTGGAGAATTAGCTGTGCCTGAGTCTCAGTCGTCGGACGGCTCGGCTCGGGTGGGTGAGTAGATCAAGTCTCTCTGTCTGCAGGGGGTTGGGGGCATGGTTTCTGTCACTTGTAACCAGTAGGGACTGGAGCAGACAGGAGGCTGTGGGGGGAGGAGGGGACAGTCATGGAAGTGAAGGGCGTGCACTTGAACCAGGGTGGGGCTGAGCAGGCTCACTGGAGATGGGACCACTCCTCAGTCCCCTACCCCCACCCCGTTTCCTGGGGGGAAGCCGAGTTAACCCCCTGCCCCTCTCTGCAGAGCCCAACGTGGGGCTGGAACCCACAAACTGAAATCATGACCTGAGCCGAAACCAAGAGTCAGACGCTTAACCGACTGAGCCACACAGGGGTGCCCCCCCCCACTTTTTAAAAGTAATCTCTACCCCCAACGTGGAGCCTGAGCTCACAACCCCAAGATCAAAAGTCACACCGCCCAGGTTTCCCCCTGCATGTCCTGAATGACATGAATTTTGAATTGAATGTTTAGGTTTTTTCCTTTTCACTTTACTCTCTCGGATTCGAAATACGTGCAATTACCCGCCGCTGCCCAAATGTTAGCATGCGCAGCCGGCTTGCAGCCTAAACCTCGAAAATGCCTGTCTCCGTCCCAAACAGCACACGCTCTGCGGCATCAGGCCGCCCTCTCCGGTGTACACGATTGTCCAGTAAGTCCTGCGTGGCTCTCGGTTGAAGCCCCGGAGGAAACCCTTGTTCTGTCCCTTACCTACACTGTCAGGGTTGATTTACGCCCCCTTCCCGGGTCTCCAGGCCCCCATCGTCTTCTTCCTTAAGTGTTCCCTCGTGTGTGTTCAGTGTGGAGGTGAAATCCCTACTTCCTCCATGCCTCTGAGCTCCCTTCCCCTCCCTCCCTCTACTTCGCACATTCCGAGAAAAAACTCTGATACAGCTTCACTCTTGTTTCACATCTAGGCAACTGATGGCTATTTTATTGGAAATATGCTTTTCACTTCAAGGGACGCCTGGGTGGCTCGGTCAGTAGAGCACTGACTCTTGATTCTGGCCCCGGGTTGTGCTCTGTGTTGAGCATGGAGCCTGCTTGGGATTCTCTCTCTCTCTCTCTCTCTCTCTCTCCCTTTCTAAAATTAATTAATTAAAAAAATGAAATATATTTTTCACTTCTAGAAGTACCATTTACTTTTCTTTTTCTTTTAAGATTTTACTTTTAGGTGATCTCTACCCCAATGTGGTGCTTGAACTCACAACCCTGAGATCAAGAATCACATGCTCCATGGGGCGCCTGGGTGGCTTAGTCGGTTAAGCGTCCGACTTTCGCTTAGGTCATGATCTTGCGGTTCGTGGGTTCGAGCCCCGCGTCGGGCTCTGTGCTGACCGCCAGCTCAGAGCCTGGAGCCTGTTTCAGTCTGTGACTCCCTCTCTCTCTGACCCTCCCCTGCTCATGCTGTCTCTCTTCCTCTCTCCTAGAAATAAATAAAAAT